>NW_015518559.1:2580-3031 GCF_001515645.1 Sinocyclocheilus grahami | reverse complement strand
ATCCGGAGCCGGTCCATCACAGCGTCACCATTCACCCGTCCACTGTATTCCCACCAAACCACACGCTTGAGTTGCACACGAACGTAAACACACCCCGGGACCATGATGCACCGCTGCGACTCTCTCATGCAGACAAACTGCGAGACTCTTCCGTGCAGAAACCCTGCTGGCCTCTTCGGCCGCATTCACTGCAAACGCCACAGCCATTTGATTTCCTATTTATTTATTTGATCATCGAGACTTCTATTGTACATATTCAGACTACTCTATAACGGCAGAGGACATGTATTCAAATAATGAACTCAAATAATTAATATATGAAGATCCTATATTGTACATAGTGACAGATGCATTGAATGTGGATTGACGAGTTCTTGTTCTAGTGTGCAAGTGCTTCATAAGTGGAGATCTGGCTGAGAAAGTGCATCCTTTGCTTTGGCATCGGGCCTGA
>NW_015518559.1:0-1022 GCF_001515645.1 Sinocyclocheilus grahami | reverse complement strand
TGAACTTGCACGTTAAGGATGGATTATTTTCTCGCAAGCTCCTATTTAACGCATCTAAATACTCAAACCAACTGGGACAGCATTAAAATTGTTGGAGAAGTTTGTGACGAGCCATATTTGAGGACACTGAGTCTTTCTAGAAGTCTGCGAGGAGGAATAACACTACGCAAACTGGTCTTTTAGGTGATTGTACTGGTTTAAATGTGGTTTGGTTGCTTTAGTGATCCCGGCATGGACGTTTCTTCTCCTAGAGGCAGATATTTGCTTGTATTTTAGACAAAGGCCAAGCTAATGAACTCATATATGATCATTCCCACCGAATTACAGAACACTTCTTGATAAAAACAGTGTTTTAGCCCTGGCTGTATGTATGCTTAACACTTAGTTCTCATTTTTTATGTCTTTTTGTAACTTTAAGTGTTTTTTAAAATCTCAGATTGTTTGGGATTTATGTTTTGTACGGCTGTAGCATTGTGATTGTCTTTTGCTGTTAACTGGAGAAATGCAAACGGACCAATTAGTGGTTGTTGTAATGGTTTGTGTATTTTTATTGTGCGCTTTTTAAACGACTGCTTAAACAATGCCATCCATTAAGTTCATCTTCTCTCTTTTTTTGCAAATGCATTCAGTTCTGAAGGAGCTTTTGTTTTTTGTGAATCCTAACAGATGACGGCATCCAAGAGCGTCCTGCCTCATCGACGTATGAAAGTGGATGATTTCGGTGTAACTTCCATTCCTCCACACTGCTTTTCTTTAAAATCGATTATCTTCCACTGCATGTGTTTTCATTTAGCTGGTGATGTGGCCAACAATATCACAATATCCAGTTTGTATATGGGAATCTGTTATTAAAACATCAAATACTCATGCATCGCATTGTTATTTGTAATCACATACTGTATATCAGCTAACAAATTTAAAGGAAAGGTTCACCCAAAAATGAAAATGATCTGAAAATGTGCTCACTCTCAGGCCGTCTGAGTTTGTTTCTTCATCAGATTTGGAGAAATGTAGCATTGCAT
>NW_015518558.1:1845-3031 GCF_001515645.1 Sinocyclocheilus grahami | reverse complement strand
TCTGGATCTTGTTTCCAACCTAATGGATTCCCATAAGGTACTAATAGAGTGATTCTCAGGAAATGTTGCTTTCAAAGATTTTAAACATGAAATCTGAAGACTTGCATCAGCAAATTTCCTTTTTAGTCATTAATAACAAGGTCTATAGTGTCTGTCACTCTGTGAGCATTCATTTATAAAGATTTTACTAATTTTAATCAATTACAAGAACAGTCTGAAAATGTCAAGCTAATACTTTTTCACATTTCTTTGATTATTAACAGTCAGTCACATTTAATACATTTAAATTGTTACTGCAGCTGTCTGAAAATGTCAATTTCATCAGGAAAGCTAATATATATATATATTATTTTTTATTTATAACAAAAATGTTTCTTGAAACATTGAAAATACATATATTTTTTTACTTATTTGAGTGATTTCTCTCATTACTGCAATCCCTTCCGCAATTTACAACCTAATATTTTTTTATATTTTTTTACCAGATTGTATCATTATAGACGCAGTAGCTGCGTTTCCAGTACCCTTCAAATTGGGAATTGAAAATATGCCCAATGGAGACAATTTCACAAAAACCCTCATATATCACAAAAAAATTGTTTTTACGCTCGCACGAGGTGGTTTTTCAGGCAACTTGAAAAAGGAATATTTCGTAAAACTGCAATGGAAACTTTTTTTTTGCATTTACAGGTCACCTTTGTAAAAGTCACATGATCATTCTTTAATATACTATAACCTCCAAGAAACACCTCATTCGTGGCCACTCTCAAGTATAAGGGGCTTTCCTTGCCATTAATGCTTGGAAAACCCCTTATTTACACTGCATACATCTGCGGCACATTACGGCTCCGACACGGCCACACTAGTCAATGCTTGTGTTTACACCAGCCGCGCCACGGCACGTTTCAGAAGCGGCTCTCCTCGCTCCTTCTCTAAAGATACGTACATACATCTCCTTTGATTAAAAATAATGGCTAGTGCATTGGCTGCAATATACATAAACCTAACAACATCTGTCACCATGAAAATTATGTTTTAGTCACATAACATGGGTGAATGGAAACGCCGTCATTTCGCAATAGTTTTTTATGGACATATATAAAATATTGCAAAAGTTTCCACAAATCTGTAATGGAAACGCACCTAGTGAGGCTTGAATGAGACTTTTACTAGGAAGGACATTTCT
>NW_015518558.1:0-794 GCF_001515645.1 Sinocyclocheilus grahami | reverse complement strand
ATGTTTTTAAAAGAAGTATCTCCCGCTGGGCAGCATTATTTTGATAAAAACACAGTAAAATATTGTGAAGTATTATTACAATTATTGTAAATTTTGAGTGGTAGTGTAGATTTGAGCTTCAGTAACTGCTCACTGCTTAATACTGTGTGCAGTGTATATTGTATACTCCCTGAGAGATGAAGCAATTATAAAGGATACAACATAGAAAAATAGAAATTGAAGGTCAAATCAAACACTGTGCATATGTACAATAAATGTGTATGCTGTGCATAGTATGCATACCTCATAATTTAATTAGTAAAGTAGTCTGAACATATTTTCTGTGCTCTCCTTACAGGAAAACACCAGCAGCAACAGCAGCACTCAGTACAGGTAACCAGTGGTAACCCTCGCCTCACTCAGCTCTGCTCCCGCTGGCAACAAGTGTGGCTGCTCGCCCTCGATCGCCAGCGCAAGCTGAATGATGCACTCGACAGACTAGAGGAGGTATTGCATCTTTGTGTACTAATAGTAAAGTGATATCAAACTCACGAAATCTGAACAGTAGAAGTAGTAATGACCTTTCTCCACCATCAGCTTAAAGAATTTGCCAACTTTGACTTTGATGTGTGGAGGAAGAAATACATGCGCTGGATGAATCACAAAAAGTCTCGAGTCATGGACTTCTTCCGACGCATCGACAAGGACCAGGATGGAAAGATCACCCGCCAGGAGTTTATCGATGGCATCTTGGCATCAAGTACGGCCTCATGGACTTGCCTGCTGATCTTAGTTTTCATGTACCTTTTTTAAAT
>NW_015518557.1:1665-3031 GCF_001515645.1 Sinocyclocheilus grahami | reverse complement strand
GTGTTTATAGTGCTAATGGCCAATCCATCATTTTTGGGGGGGGGATTTAAAAAAAAAATAAAAATTTTAAGTATCGATTTGGCACCGGTATCGAAAATAAAAAACCGATACCCAACCCTACTCATTAACAGGTCTTTATCAGAAAAACATGAACAGAACTAAACTATAAATGTTTATCATATTAATCATATTTATGCCTCATTAAATAATCGAGAAAACTGTCAAATCACCAGATGCTTTACTAATGAAGGATGAAGACAAAAGAAACAGGAAAAAAAAAGCAAAAGCAAAGCTTTCTGAGGGGAAATATTCACATATAATATATCATAATATCCATGTTGTAATTTTAACAGTAAACCTCTTTTATGCAGCAATTTGTTTGCCAAAAAATTTGATTACATTCTGAAAGCATCACACCTGTCTCTCTCTCTCTCTCATTCCCTGAGTAAAGCAGCAGGATTAGACCAGTCATCCCAACCAGAGCCAATTACAGTCTCAGCCCACCTCTGGAGGCATTACAACATTCAGATGAGCGCCAATGTTACAGCAGGCTAGAAGGCAAGATTATCCGATTTCAGCCTGCTTCTCATGCAAAGCTATCATATTACGACAGAAGAGTTCAAATCATTTAATCTAGTTTAATAATACTTTTATGGTTTTTTGTCATTTTGCCGCTTAACAGCCTCAGTCCTCATAATGGGCGATAATGTTGATATACATGAAAAAAGAATGAAAGAAAACAAAGACAAAAATACAAATAAAAACAAATCCTTTCAATTTCAATTCAAAATCTTACAGACCCTAAACTTTTGAAACCAGTATTCAAAAGCATTCAGTATATTACATAAAAGCTGCTTGTGGATTTGTAAAAATCTGGTTGACATGGCCAAATAAATCTCAAAAAGGCTAAATCAAACTCCTCATATTACTCGGTGAGCAGAAGTCAATGACTGATTAACAAATCAGATCAGAACATTATTATAAACAAGCTTGCCACAAGTCCTGCGTAAACATCACAGTAACCATGGAATAAACCGAGAAACAGAAACGAGAAACACAGCGCAAACATCTTAAAATAACAGTCCCTTAAAGGCCGTGTCTTCCTGTGAGAAATACCCATTGGACGTTTGCCACATCAGATTAGTCTGAATAAAAACACTCCCTCACAAAGCTAAAACTTCACAGAATTACTAGCCGGCCCTTTATCTTCAGTGTGCACACGCTTCAGACCTCCAGCAACATGACATCATACATGTTATATATCAACTCCTGAAAGTTCACTTCTTTGCCAATTTTACAGTTGGTTTATTAATGTCAAATTGGGATGTAGCGATTCACTCAACTCACGATTCGATTCACGATTTTG
>NW_015518557.1:0-825 GCF_001515645.1 Sinocyclocheilus grahami | reverse complement strand
AATCGATTTTCAACCGGCTCGCGGTTAATCGTTACATCCCTAATGTCAAAGGAAATGAAAAGGGCCGAGGCGACTAGGGCTGCAACAAACGATTATTTTGATAATCGATTAATCTAACGATTATTTCTTACTATTTTATTTCTCTGGTTTATTCAGTAGACATTTATTGATTATTCAGCTTTTACAATTAGTTAAAATATTGAGTTATACATATTCTAACAAATAAATAAAGGTAATCACTTCAGCTTTCGAAAGTGATGACGTTTTATTTTTGGATAAAACTATTTTATTCACAACATAATCTCTCTTAAAATACATTATAGGGTTATGATAATCAAAACAGTCCTGAGCTAGATCAAGCATTGATCTCTGCAAACCAAACTATAACTTTAATGAAATGTTTTTTTCCCCCACTAATAAAAAGATTTTAAAGGGGTCATATGATGTTGCTAAAAAGAACATTATTTTGTGTATTTGGTGTAATGCAATGTGTTTATGCGGTTTAAGGCTAAAAAACACATTATTTTCCACATACTGTACATTATTGTTTCTCCTCTATGCCCCACCTTTCTGAAACGCATCAATTTTTACAAAGCTCATACCACTACAGAATATCAATACTGTGTTTGTGGAACTAATGCTCACTCTTTTAAACCCTTTGTTAAACGCAATCCGCTAAATACTCACTTCCTCATTACAGAGAAAAACTACATTTGAATAAAAATATATAAGCTATGAAATTAAACTAGCTGACTGTATAATTTAGCAGCAAAAACGATGTCTTGAAAAAAAAAATCTTTGGTGCACATTATACAATTTAAACAT
>NW_015518556.1:2556-3031 GCF_001515645.1 Sinocyclocheilus grahami | reverse complement strand
ATGTATGTTTACATTCATGCAAGCATTGCTGTAGGGAGGTTGTCTTTCTTTTTTGCAAAGTAGTGTGGTGTCAAGCTGACGGTCAGGCAGACTTTGGCTGGGCACTTTGTTGACATCTTTGACGAGCAAGTGAAGTGAAGAGAAGAGGTTGTGGAATGAGCGTAGTGTGCATGTGTTGACCTGGGCTGCCCTCCCCTCTGAGTGTAATGAGAGGGCTGTGACTGCGCTGTGATGGTAACATGCATAGGAATGAGGCCGAATAGGGTTACACCAGCCAGTCAGCTGCTCAACATGCTCCTCTAGCAGTAACCATATATGAAAGTTCACGCTGCAGCTCTCCCCTCCACTGCCTTTCTGGAATGCTGGGACTTGTAAACATGGGAAAGATGGACAGTGGTAACAGGAGACCACTCTACGCTTCTTAGTATAAAGCATTAAAGGGTTAGTTCACCCCAAAATGAAAATTCTGTCATTA
>NW_015518556.1:0-1365 GCF_001515645.1 Sinocyclocheilus grahami | reverse complement strand
ACAAATGGCCGCGCCCATTTTTACGACAAGAAAAAGGTGGATACAAAAATGATGTGTCAACAGCAGACATCATAGGTTCTCACATCTTGATGACGTGATGTCAGTGCCACCATATTTGATATGAGAGTTGCAGCTTGTAACATTTGTTTCTTTCCTCATACAGAGCTTTCATATAGCTTCAGAAGGAATGTAGTGCACAAGTCGCATGGACTACTTTGACTGTTACTTTTATGTTGTAACCCCAGTCCCTATTGACTTTAATTATATGGGAAAGAGCAGCAGATTAGTCAAAAATCTTATGGATTTGGAGCATGAAGGTCAGTAAATGGTGACAGAAGTATAATTTTTGGGTGAACACTTTGGATGATCTCTTTTAAAAAGGGAAAGCATGCTTTTAATCCGTTCAGTTGACTGAATTAATCATTTACAGGCAAATGGAAAATGTAGCCCGCACTGCTGCTTTGGATACTGAATCCTGAAGAGACACTCATAATGTTTTTGTCCCTCGAAGGCTTTAAATTGTCATGACTTTTGACCCCTTGCTGGTGGTCTTGTACTTACCATCATCATGTGGTTTCAGTGTTGCCCACTCACTATGCAATTTTTCATGCTGATTTTGGTTTTTTTGTTGTATTGCTGGAGGCATAACAGAATAGTTTCTACGTAGTTGTGCTAGTTTCATATTTCTCATATTATATCTTTTTACAGCCTGTTTCTTCTCACATGTAATTTCAACTGGAATCAATATCTATTTATTAATTAATTTGGTAAGTAGCCATTTAATAATAATAATAAGGGATATTTTTCAGTATAAGACCTGATCAGCGTGTCAGGGTGAATGTTGTGGTAATGAGCAGCTGACTATACAGTTTATTAAAGACGTGAGTGATTTTGTTTGTGTCTTGTGGACAGCATGGCTCATGTGTCACTGTGGTCTATCACTCATTTTTAGACTGCTGCTAAAAGCTGGGATTGACATCAACAGAACCACTAAATCTGGAACGGCTCTGCACGAGGCTGCCCTCTACGGGAAAACGGAAGTAGTAAAATTATTGCTTGATGTAAGTAGATAGATACAAAATATTGGAAACAGTGTTGATGTTTTTACGTGTGTATTTTCTGTACCTTCACAAGATGCACTGTAGGGATACATGATTTATTTCTAATGAACTCATGTCAGATTTATTATCAAGAAAAAATACTGTGAATTATAGTAATTATAGTCTTACCAGAGTAAAGTGCTTGAGTCTGTCTGTCATATCAGATCGCATACAGAGTTTATTTTCTTACCTGAACTAACCCTCATATATCAATCCAACCCTTCACTATCTGACACTTAGGCTGGGATTGATGTGAACATCCGCA
>NW_015518555.1:2634-3040 GCF_001515645.1 Sinocyclocheilus grahami | reverse complement strand
TATTGCCATATTTATAGCACATATGACAATAGGTACGTTTACATGTTTTGCTTCCATCGGAATTAATTCATTCTGATTAACGAATCCGAATGTAGTGTTTACATGAATACTAAATAAAGTGATCGGGCCCGATATGTGTTTATATGTCACAAGCTTCTGATCGTATTTAATTTTTTGACATGCGCACACTGCATGAATATACAGAGTTTCCCGCTGTTGTCGCATACTGTTTTAAAAAGCACACTTGATATTTATCTACTTCGGGTCTTAATTAGGCGACGACCAGCACATGAACTGTTGTGCTGTGCTGCTTACTTTATAGAGCAGTAAAAGTGCCCCTGCCCGCACCCAAAACCAGTCATCTGTGGATGATAGTCTTAAACAAGGACTGGTGGGACGTTGTGCT
>NW_015518555.1:566-1127 GCF_001515645.1 Sinocyclocheilus grahami | reverse complement strand
ATTTTTTCGCATGATCCTAATATTCTTCTCTTACTTGGGTCCAGAGTGAGTTGCTCCTTCTGTCTGTGAAGCAGAGGATGAGGAGGAGGGTGGAGGTGGGGAGCTGTCCATTGGTTGTGCTGAGAATGATGATGATGATAGTGGCTGAGGAGGTGGTGTCTCCTGCTGAGATGACGGTTCACTTGATTGACCCTGAAACAAAAAAATAAAGTTACTGTATATCTGAAAATAAGCATCAGGCTGAATGATTTTTATATGCAATTAAGAAATCCAATAAGATTGTTTCATTTGTTGGATGTAAATATTTGTTCTGCACCTCGAGTCTGAGAATTAAAGCCTGTGTCTCTCGCAGCAGGCTTTCAGCCAGCTGGAGCCTCATCCTGGGCTCGCTCTGCACTGATTGGTCCACGTTGATATGGACATCCACAGAGCCACTGCTCTGTGAGAGGAAATAAATTACTGTAGATGTGTCCAGAGATAACCTTTCGTTTTAAACAACAGACTGTGACCAGACAAAGCATAAGTGCCTCTAATACAAACATTCACTACACTGCTTATAAT
>NW_015518555.1:0-556 GCF_001515645.1 Sinocyclocheilus grahami | reverse complement strand
TCATTATTATATAAGTATGATATGTGAAGTTAGAAGGATGCAAGGATGACTCACTCCTGTGCTGGTGCTCACTCTGACATTACGCCCTATTTCTCCAACACCAGCCAACATCTGCTGCACTGACATCTAGAGGGGTGAAATTTCAATTTCCTTTAATAACAGGACCTCTAACGTTACAGTGGCTGTCTGAGGTTAAACATCACGTATTGAAACACGTGTCTCTTGAAGTAAGGAGAGCACTGTAACCTGTATTTGCTGTGGGTCCATAATATTCACAGGCAGATTTAAAGTGCCCAGCATGACATAATTGTTGGCATTACGGTCATGTGGAGTTCCTGGAAAAGTGGAGGACTGAGAGGAGGTGGATCCTCCATCCGTTGTACCCGAGGAGCCAGAAACTCCACCTCCTCCACCCCCAGGCTGACTGCTCTGAGGAGGTGCTCGCTCCACAAGATGAATGACCTTCCCATCAACATCTGAAAAACAGGGTTGTTTTTATCCTTAATATGACACAAATAAAAAAAGAACTTTTGATTATAGTTATGACAGATCTCAG
>NW_015518554.1:2328-3032 GCF_001515645.1 Sinocyclocheilus grahami | reverse complement strand
ATGTGTTGATTTATCAGTGTTTTTAGAAGCATGCCGAGGCTTTTTAGGTTGGGTAGAATCTACGATCTCTGATCCAGTTCGTTTGCTGGCTTCAATGGCTGCAATAAACTGAGTTTTCAGAAAACTGGCAACCCTGGCTGTTGAAATACTATTGGTTAAATTGGTAGTGGGCGGAGTCACACAGACCAAAAAAAATGCTGACATGTCTGACATTCAATGGCTGTAGCATTGTTTTTCAGAGAAACATGTATGTGAACTTAGCATGTTTCCTAAATATCTGCAAGCATATTATGGAATTTATGCTTTAGTACAGTCAAAAACAATGACATACAGCACCTTTAAGAAAGCTGCCAGTGGAATCTATATGCGCACATCAACATTAAATGCTCAGTCATATGAAGTACATGACGGCCTCAGCTAATCGGCCCCTTTAGACGTCTTATCACAGAGACGGCTGGCCTGACGGTGTGGGCTGATCCATATCTTGCTATAGGGCAGCAGCAGAGATGGATGGGCCTCGTGACTCTAAACAATGGTGCTCCAGTGGAGCGTGTGACATGCGATAAGAGCAGATATTATCAGCAGACACCCTGTTTCCCCAAAAGAGCATCGATTCGACCTTCAGGTGGAGCGCTGGAGGTGCTGTCATTCGTGTTGAGGAGCCTGCACTGCTTTGTGTTTCTAGATCTGTGTGCCAGTCTTTA
>NW_015518554.1:0-781 GCF_001515645.1 Sinocyclocheilus grahami | reverse complement strand
CTTTATATATCAATAAATATGAAGTTAAAACATGCATTTTTCTTGTTTTCCAACAAAAATATCTAAGTTAGATATCTAAAACAACTAAACGAGCTAGACACAAAACTAAAATGTACTTAAGAAGCAAAATCGGGTACAATAGAGCTGTTTGTAGAGAATAGATTTTGAACATTTTTCAATGTTAAATCAATCAATAAATGTGTTTAAAAATGTTTTGGTAGATTAAAAAAGAAGAAATATTCTGACCACTAGCCTTATTATCTCACACAATTTTGCTTTTGCAGTCAACTATTTTTACATATATTCATTTAGCAAACTTTTTACCCCCAAAAAACGTATAAACAGCTGAGGAGCATCACAAGCAATTCATCATAAGAGTCAGCAATATTCATAGTACACAATGCCAAGGTACGTATATAGATGCCAAAGGATTCTCAGAGTATAAAACAGATTAGTAGAGGAAGGGAGAAATGCAGAGATGAAAAGAAAGATTATTTTTGTTTTAAGAAATTAGTAAGTAAGTGCGTGTCTTTGTTTAAGGTTGTGGATTAGTTCCAGAAAGTGCTTGCAAAGAAGGACCTTCAATTTATCTTGTTTTAAACATAACAGTTATTTGCCAATGGGGTAAGAAAAATAATCCACTCCAAACACATCTTCCGCTGAATGTATAATGTTTCACTATCAGTCATTTTCAAGACCTTTCACCAAGAGCTTTAACTTTTGGGTTAAAGATTTTTAAATTTAACCCAACGGTTGGATTAGTCCATATTTGACCCAAAGT
>NW_015518553.1:0-3032 GCF_001515645.1 Sinocyclocheilus grahami | reverse complement strand
TTAAAATAGTTTAGCCTGTGAAGGTCATCATTGTTTTTTCTTACAAGAAGTTGTCCTTGACAAAGGCCCTTTTCTAACACTTGTGTTGCCATGGAGGGGGTATAGTTTTGGTTGACCTTTCTTACTTGGATGATATTGATATTCTTTATGAGAAGGTGGAGCACTCTGTCATGTCATATGAAACAATGGATGTGTTAAGACATAATGCTGCCGATATGGTGCCTACCAAAATTATGGGTAATGCTTTTAAGGTGGCAGGAAGAGTTTAAATGCTTTGCAATCATTTTTGGAGGAGGGAAAATATAAAACCACCCAAAAGAAAAACATAGAAGCGATGATTGCCCTTCTGAGAGTGAGTGATGACGTTGTGATGCAGGGCTCATGCTGATAGGAAAATGTTTCCATAATCCACCTGTTTTGCTGGGAAGCTTCAATATTATCCATCATCAAATTCATATGCTTAATGGGACAGTTCACCCAAAAATGAATGTTGTATGTATGGCTGTATGGCTTTATTTCTTCGGTTGTGATTGTATTAAATTCCGGGGCAGAAACAGGCTTGTTTACCAACAGCTATAGCAAAAATATGGTGATATTGTCATTTTATTTGGAGAAGAGAATTAAAGACCATTTTTAAAAGACCAAGTGTTTTAAACCAACAAAACCCATGATAGAGAAAACATGAATTTGTGCAATTGAACTTTTGACTCAAAATAGTTTCTTACAGTTCTTATGACAACTTCCCTGTGTGGCAACTAGCCTCGCTGTCCCCATATTAATTCTAAAGCAATATTGAATTTTCCTCACATTTTTCTCGTGGGAACGTTTTACTTGCCAACTAAAGTGCTGTCTGTAAAAGACAGCAAACATGGGCTATTAATCCATGTGTGCAATCTTGCTATCACTTACAACCAACACCTTTGGCAGTGACAGTAAATCAAAGACTGCAACACTTCACCGCTGAATAGCACACACACAGTAAGATGGTTACAGCGTGTCCACTGGGGAAACCTCGGTATTCGGCCAGCTTGTTATTGCTGATGAGCAGAGTCTGAGCCTGCTGTGTTTTGATTAAAGAAGTTCAATTGTCAACAGCCAAATGGGCAAGGTAATTATGGATGTTAGCTGATTTTCTCGCTCTGGCTTTTGACAGAAGTGTTTCTCCCAGAGCACCAGGCCTGATTGTGACACAGATAATAGGTACATCATGTGCTGGGAGCTCAGACTAGAATCTTACCGCATGTATAAAATATATGGAAGTACTGAGTACTGCAGAGCTCAGATGTGCAGCCTTGGAGACTAGCAGTGCTTATTGAAATACCTGCTGTATTTTACTCATGTAATTGGATTCCTTTCTACCTCAGAGCCAAATGTCATATCTTGGTGAAACCCTGTTGAAAAAACCAGCATATGCTGGTTAGGTATGTTTTGATGCTGGGATGCTGGTTTAGGCTGGTCCTTTGTTGGTTTATGCTGGTCCTTTTGCTGGTTTATGCTGGTTATGTGCTGGCAAAGGACCAGCATAAACCAGCAAAGGACCAGCATAAACCAGCAAAAGGACCAGCATAAACCAACAAAGGACCAGCCTAAACCAGCATCCCAGCATCAAAACATACCTAACCAGCATATGCTGGTTTTTTCAACAGGGTTTCACCAAGATATGACATTTGGCTCTGAGGTAGAAAGGAATCCAATTACATGAGTAAAATACAGCAGGTATTTCAATAAGCACTGCTAGTCTCCAAGGCTGCACATCTGAGCACTCAGTACCTCAGTACTTCCATATATTTTATACATGCGGTAAGATTCTAGTCTGAGCTCCCAGCACATGATGTACCTAGTCACAATCACACAATCAGGCCTGGTGCTCTGGGAGAAACACTTCTGTCAAAAGCCAGAGCGAGAAAATCAGCTAACATCCATAATTACCTTGCCCATTTGGCTGTTGACAATTGAACTTCTTTAATCAAAACACAGCAGGCTCAGACTCTGCTCATCAGCAATAACAAGCTGGCCGAATGCTGAGGTTTCCCCCAGTGGACATGTTGTATCTACCTTACTGTGTGTGTACTATTCAGCAGTGAAGTGTTGCAATCTTTGATTTACTGTCACTGCCAAAGGTGTTGGTTGTAAGTGATAGCAAGATTGCACACATGGATTAATAGCCCATGTTTGCTGTCTTTTACAGACAGCACTTTAGTTGGCAAGTAAAACGTTCCCACGAGAAAAATGTGAGGAAAATTCAATATTGCTTTAGAATTAATATGGGGACAGCGAGGCTAGTTGCCACACAGGGAAGTTGTCATAAGAACTGTAAGAAACTATTTTGAGTCAAAAGTTCAATTGCACAAATTCATGTTTTCTCTATCATGGGTTTTGTTGGTTTAAAACACTTGGTCTTTTAAAAATGGTCTTTAATTCTCTTCTCCAAATAAAATGACAATATCACCATATTTTTGCTATAGCTGTTGGTAAACAAGCCTGTTTCTGCCCCGGAATTTAAAAAAAAAAAGAAGAAGAATTGCGACTTTTTATCTCACAGTTCAGACTTTTTTTCACAATTGTGACTAGGGCTGCACGATAAATTGCATGCGATGTTTAACGCGCATCTTGTCAGTAAAGCCGTTCTGTAATCAGTAGTAAATCTCCATCACATGCGGGCTTTCACATGGAGCAGCATTTACTACACAGAGCAGTTGCTCACTGACAAGCTGCGCAAAATATGATTGGGATTTTGTGCAGCTTGTCAGTTTACCGCTGATTACAGAACCGGCTTTACTGGCAAGATGCGCGTTAAATATTGCATGCGATTTATCTTGCAGCCCTAATTGTGACTAAATCTCCCAATCCCAATTCAGACTTAAAAGCTTTTAATACTGACTTTTCATTCTATGGCAGGAAAATAGTAATAAAAATAAAGATTTAAGATTTACGTCAGAATTGTGAGGGAATGTGTGTGTGTGTGTGTGTCTGTGTGTGTGTGTGCATTAATATACAATACATAATTAGTATTACAATTTCTAAAGTCTTAG
>NW_015518552.1:0-3032 GCF_001515645.1 Sinocyclocheilus grahami | reverse complement strand
AGTGAATGGGTGCCGCCAGAATGAGAGTCCAAACAGCTGATAAAATATCACAAAAATCCACAAGTAATCCACACAAATCCAGTCCATCGACTAACATCTTGTGAAGTAAAAATCTTATAATAAACAAATTAAGATGTTTTTAACTTCAAAATGTTGTTTCTGACTACGAGTCCTCTATCCATAATATTGCTTTCTCCAGTGAAATTATTCATCACCCTTATAATACACAGGCTCAATATATGTTTGATTGACAGGTCTCTTCCTGATTCAGACGTAGTATATTAGTAATAATGGCACTGAGATCAAAGAAGGATGGAATATAAACTTAAGCTTTTTTTACCGCCTCGGTGAACTGTGGGAGTAATTTTCCAATGCTGACCAATGTCTGTAATCTTGGTTGCATAACGTGGGACCAGAACACACTCTTATTACAAAGTAAATCTTCCACCCTTAAATGCACAGCATAAGTCGCTATAAAATACTCAAACCAAGTGGTATCTGCAACCAAATATTGCAGAGTTTTTTTCAGAACTAACTTCACATTTCTGAATTGTTATTGCATTGATTATTTCACCAACTGCTCTCAAGGTGATTTAGTGGATGTATGAATACAAGTCTTCTATAGTTCACACAGGTGATCCTTTACATCTGCTTCAATCTCAGTTCAGGTTACATTTAAACTCCCTTCATCTCCCACAGCTTTCCCTTATCTGCTTAAAATGAAAACCCCAGTGGCTCCAATTTGCCAATCCCAGTCTTATCAAAAGGTACGTTCTGGCTAAGCCAGGATTCGAACAAACCTCGTCACATAATGGAGGTTTCATCCTCCGACCTGAACACCACTGGCAAGCAATCAGCGTTTTATTATAGGATTCAAACCCAATTGACACTAAATGTTGTGGACGGGTAAGGCCTGCCTTGTCAATGAGTCAAACAGGAAAGGTTCTTAGTTTTTGAGGCAGCAAATCTAATAAAGGCAAGGGTCGTGTGGACTTTCAAAGACATTGAAAATATAACAGAGAGTCAGGAGGGAGGTTCCACTAAAACAAGCGCCAAGACACATACAAAACACAAACAAATTGAACCGGGGTATCATTTCACAAAGAACCTTTAACATTCATGGAATGTTCTTTATAATGGAAAAATGTTCTTTAGAATATTCTTTTCAGAGCCTTTGACTGAAAGATTCTTTGAGGAACCAAAAATGATTTATGCAATGTAACGAAATCACCCTTCTGGATGTTCATCCCCTTTAATTATAGAGTGAAGGAGGACTTTTTATGGAGTATTTGATTAATAATATCTCTTCAAACACGTCAAACAGTTCTCTGGTCTTACCAGGTCTGTCAGCTTGCTGGTGTAATTGGGATCGCAGCAGTTACCTTGTCCTCACATGCCCCTGAATAAAGAAAGGTTAGATAAGTTCAGGTGAAGTAGATGATGAAACTTTCTCTCTTCAGTTTGATTCTAGAATGTCCACTGTATCAAGGATTGGAATCTTGGTTTAAAGGAATATGGTTTAAGCATCTCTGACAGGCTGTTAATTACCACAGAAAATGTATCAAAGTAAACAAAAACGTGTTCAGTACTTCATTTATAATGGCGAACCATTGTTCCATAGACAACACTAAATGAGTGTTTCAAGGATATCAAAGAATGTTACTTACTTTAAACACAATCAGTCTGCATGAACGCATTGTTTTTATAGCTTGGCTCCAACCTATACAATATGTTACATTATTTTGCAAGGTTGCCAGGAAGGAAAGCGCATTGTTCAAGAAAGGACGTTTAGCTTTAGGGTTAATGGGGGAGAATCCAAAATAGAACAACTTTTTATCATGCAGCTTGACTACTGGAAGCTCTCCTGCCAAGCTCAAAGATGACGAGAACAAGCTCAACTTCACATATCTGTACATCTCACATACTGTACATCCCTCCTATGGCTTCATCTTCTTCACCTCACATCTCCACATCTCACCCACTCAACCTGTTTCCCCCTCATTATTTCTCTGCTTTTTTCGTGAAATGCTACAATCCAGCCACAACACAGTAATATTGTGACACTACAAGGGGCCAGTCTTAAACAACAAACATTTTAGACACAATCTGGTCATTAAATCATTCTTTTTTTAAAAAAAATTGGAATTCCATGTAGCGAATACTGAGAAACAGTGAAATGATGTTTAAACTCTTCTACAGCAATTCTTCTCTTCTGGCATCCCTCGCTTCATTCCTTTCTCGCTCTGGCAACCCCCTGCAAGTGACATCATTCTTTCTCCTACTTTGAAATTAAGCATCGCCATCTCCTTGTTTATTTTCCACAGACTCCAAGCTCTCCGCACTCTCCGTGTTTATCCTGGAATATGTCTGTGTGTATCCTCCATTCCTCATCTGCTGAATGCCTGTTTTGCTGTGACACACATTATTATTATTGAATAGCAGTTTATTTAACTTTGTCTTTTTCTCTTTGTTTCTTTATTGTCATTCAAAAGATATTGTTATGTAAGGACTAGCTGACAGCTTGTTCTCTATCCATCTTTCAATAAATGTTTTCTCTCTAAAATCAGTGAAGGAAACGTACGCTGTCATCACCTCAGAGATGAGCTGGCCACTTACCACATTAAACCCATTGTTCTTTTTCAATGTAATTTATAGATTAAGTGGTTTTTCAATTCTGACAGTCAAACCATATTTTACTCCAAATGTAACTTAACTCTGAAGGTATAATGCCCTATATTTCTCATATAACTTTAAGTATGGATTTACTAATACATCATGGAACAACTGTCTTGCACCACCAAACAAATGCCATTTCAATTTAAAACACTTTTGTTAAAAGGCCTCAAATGTGTTCTTGCATGTGCACATCTGCATGTCACAGATAAAATAATTTAGGAAGGGGAACTTTAATACTAATAACTTGCACATACATTCAACATTTTTGACTTCTTCAACTTCATTGAAGAAGACATAGTTTTGAGTGAATCTAGCTAAACCAATTATGAACCATACACTCTAAAAAATGCTGGGTT
>NW_015518551.1:2268-3032 GCF_001515645.1 Sinocyclocheilus grahami | reverse complement strand
TGTGTGTGTGTGTGTGTGTGTCTGATTTCAGGTTATCCCTCGCTGCGGATTGAGAAGAATGACTTGAGAAGTGTCACTCTCCTTGAGGCCAAGGCAAAGGTCAAAGACATCGCCATCTCCAGAGAGAGAGTCACACTACGAGACGTCTTACATGAAGGTATCTAATCCCACAAGCCTCATAGACACACATGGAAACCACAGCAAGTTAATACTGCTTTTGAAAGACTCGATTCTTAGTAGCCGTGTCTATCTCAGTGCCACTGACACATATCTTTCTAATAGTGGTTCTTTTGAACGGCTAGTTCAACTGAAATTGCATCATGGCAAACAAATGCGTCAGCGTCATTTGCCCACTCAGCTTGAGGTTAGACACTTCCCCCTGCAAAATAATTTTGTTGGATCACACAAGAGCTGTGCTCCAGCGGGAAATCTGCACTCAAGCACTTAATTGGAGTCCAAACAGAAAAGCGCTCTGCTGGGCCTTGAGCCAGCACAGCTTTAGGCTTGCACAGAAGATGTTGACACAAATGTCATTAGTCACATAAGCTATACAACATAAACAAAATTCTGCGTCAAGAACCCGCTTTATTTGACTTGCGTTCTTGCAAAATCTCAGGGCAGTAATTCCCCTCTGTAGCATCTTTTTTCCATTAGTGAGACTTTCATCATGTACGTGTGGCCACAAGCTTGATGAAGCTGATTTATTATTTATAAGAAACTGTGTTTTAAGTGCTGACTTGGCAAACTAAAGCTGGTTAATCTGA
>NW_015518551.1:0-777 GCF_001515645.1 Sinocyclocheilus grahami | reverse complement strand
TTTTTTTTTTTTTTTTTTTTTTTTTTTTTTTTAAGATGCAATTGCATTTGTTGTTCTGCATTGTAACAAAGAAACACACCATCCATGGAACAGTTGGACAATACTTTTGTTATTTACCAGGACATTTCTATGAATCCACTTTAGAAAATTTGAATTACTCAATTTAACCTTTATAAACCATATTGAATGCGTTTCAGTGTATGCTGGCTGCTTCTTGTCAAACCAAATCTGCTCATCCACATCAAGTATTATAATTCTGGTTTTAAAGGTCATGAGTACCATATATGCACAGTATCACACCTCGCATACCTTTATTTCACAAAATGTTGTGACCGTTTTCCCTAAAGCTCTTTTGACATTTTTGGCCTATGATTATTGGTCTTGCATTCATTTGTGTTCCTATTTAAATGGAGGACAACTCAACAGTAATCACAAGCAGGAATTAAAGCAGACTTCTACATCAGTAAGCTGACTTGGGATAAAGTGGCATGTTATAACAAGCATGGCAGCACAAGAGGGAAAAAATTATCAGATAAGAGGGAAAAGTAGTACACAATGCGGTGCTGGCCCCTATCAATAGTAACACTACCCCTAAGTCAGCCTACTCTGAGTTCCACTGCTCTGTAAGATGCACTGATCCATTACATTCTCAAGTGTCATCTGAGTTTATGGGAGCCGCAGCTATGTCGAACAGCAGTGGAAAGGTAAGAGACTGTCCTGCGCCTACTGGTATATACATGCTATGTCTATTCTCTGAGGTCATCCAGGATACCTGTT
>NW_015518550.1:2731-3041 GCF_001515645.1 Sinocyclocheilus grahami | reverse complement strand
CACATCTGGCACATGTGGAATGATGATCTGGCCCACATGTAGCGTAGAATGATGGCACTTGATGGCACAAATGAACTGCTCCTGTTTGCCAGATCTGGGCCAAAAGCAAGCCATAGCAATGCCACATGTCAGCCAAGAGCAAATAAATGAACCACACTGGACCTTATCTGAGCCCCAATATCTTCATATATTATTTATAGAGTCCTCTCAGCTTGTCAACAAGCAAAATCACTGAGGGACAGAAGAGAACAGAAAAAAGAGACGGACAGAAACACAACAACAACAACTGACTGCAGCCACAGCCTTAGAT
>NW_015518550.1:2240-2721 GCF_001515645.1 Sinocyclocheilus grahami | reverse complement strand
TAATCAGATTGACTTTATTTCTGTTAGAGGTCTACAGAAGTTCTTGTTGAGAATTAACAGGGGTTTAAATCTAATGTCATTTGAAGTCACCATAATGGTGATTGGAGTTTCCATTAGTTGGGCTCTTAACACTTATTATTAATCATTTGTCTTTTTTCAGTGCTCTGACAGTGTGTTTGACACATTTGCTGTACATGATAGTTTGCTATTGATGGTTTCACAATTATTGTGTAATGGCCTGTTTCAAAAATTGAAAATTTGAAAATTGAGCGGTGTAATTTAATGATTTTATTTAAGAAACCCTGTGTTACTGCAATGTGAGTTGCAACATCAGTTTGAAGATATAATAAAAGGTGAAGAGCACTGACACAAACAGATATCCGCAATCAGCATATGGATCTCAACAATAGTGACAACATATTCAGCTAATCGGATCAATTCTGGACATTACAAAAAGCTACTAAATGACAGAGCAAAAAAC
>NW_015518550.1:0-765 GCF_001515645.1 Sinocyclocheilus grahami | reverse complement strand
CAGATGTGGGCCGGATCTGGGCCGACAATATGTTGCTATCTGGGTATGCTGTTAGTCAAACTGGTGATGCAATACTAGGTTTGAAATTATCTTTAAAATATGCTTTTTTGTTTGTTTGTTTGTGTAGTGGTGGTAAAGAGAAGGAAGGAGATCTGCAGTACTATCCATTCAGGATGACCCCATATTTAATGAAGGTTCAAGACTCGGAGCTCTCTGAGGAACATTTCTGCTGCCTCATTTTAGCTAAGAGAGTTCACTCTGGATATGAAGGTAATCACACAGATGCTATTGCCCTCAAGTGTTTAGCTTTCAAGCTATTATGATAACTAATTAGGCTGTCTTTTGATTTTTTTTTTTCTAATTTGCAGCACCAAGAATTCCATCTGATAAGAGAATCTTCACCACAACACACACGCCAAACTGTGTGTTTCAAGATGTTGATGAAAGGTTTGTGTCTGTGAGCAGTTAACTATGACTGAAGAAAATACCAGACTGTGGTTAGTTGTCGTCACCTGCAAATACTGTATTATGCATCATGTTTGGTTACATCAATAAGGCAGTAATTATTTTAAGCTTCTTGTCCTCATTTGTAAGTTGCTTTGAATAAGTGTCTGCTGCTAAATGTTTAAATGGAAATGGAAATTTGCCATTACATATTTTAATTTGGCTAAAAAAATACTCTGGTCTGTGGTTGACAACATTGTTGATGATTTTGCAAGATGGTGTGAGGATGCATTTTAAAGACTAAAAATACTTCTTTTTTTT
>NW_015518549.1:1715-3033 GCF_001515645.1 Sinocyclocheilus grahami | reverse complement strand
GCATCATGTGACATTTCACACACAGCGCGCGGATGCATCAGCTGATAAACCTCAAAAACACAGCTCACCTTTAACTGCTGATGATCTCAGATCAGAGCCGGTGCGCTTCGGTATTAACCTGATCATAAGTTATTATTTGAGGCATAATAACTTTCGTCGGTGGCTTGTTTACAGACGGAATGAAATGATGCGTCAGTCAGATCAAAGTCGGCGTCAGTGCGTCATCACGTCAAAGATGGCCGCCACCTATGAAACATTTCACAATAAAAGTACCTAAATACGTGTTTGTGTACGTTTAATAGCTACTTTGATAGCTTATGCTGTACTGTAGCTTAATTTCATTTAACTTTATTTTATTTTGCACTAATATTTTATTTATATGTGTTGATATTTATTTGATTTGCACTTGTTGTCATATTAATTAAAATCGTATTAATAAAATTAATGCACGTGTGTTTTATCAGTACCAAAATACCACTACCAATAGTTTTTTTTTGCGATTATAATAAAGCACACTAACATTTTAATTTATATAAACGAAAACGACACCGAAGACCCCTCTTGCAGGCGACACTTCAAAATAAAAGCCTAATCGCCCTTCCGAAGTCGATGGCAGCCATGAAGGCAACCCTTCAAAATAAAAGACAAATATTAAAATTAAAAATGTTAGGAGTTTAGAAAAACAACAACAATACGATACAATATTTATACAATAAATAGTACAGTATAATGCAGTATTTAGAAAAAAGGTAGATTCTACTGTTTATTTAAATTTAGACAGAAACAAGTATTATACACATGTTAAAAGAAAAGCACAGCATAGAAACAGAATTCGAAATGTTTTAAATGTAACGTGGTCTTGTATTATTGAAGTTAAACAAATGTCACATGCTTAAACGCAACATCACATGCATTGAACTGACGCTGAACATACACTCAGGATATGATTAAATGAAATACTGCAAACGGAATGCATGTGACAATCTATTGTAGAATGATGCATTCAATGCGTAAGTGAACATTAGTGACGTAATGCATCATAACATCATGACAACAGGATAAGAACGGATGCATGAGGTCTAAGAAATTATTTTTGTGAAAGCAGAAACAAGTGGGTTTCTTCAATCACTAGTTGACAGAGATGTGTGCTTTGGGTTGACCAGACATCATCCTTACAGCCAGATACACCGGCTGCGTGAAGCGGACTTTAAAAGTGTGCAGGTGAGTTTTATCTCCACTCACATCACTGACGCTGTTAAACGCTAAAGTGCCAGTGCTAAAGCTGAGGCGTATCTCCATCCTCTTCAGAGACGGCGTG
>NW_015518549.1:0-566 GCF_001515645.1 Sinocyclocheilus grahami | reverse complement strand
CTGTCCACAAACTGGGCAGCAAAGTGCTTGATCAAATCCAGAAGTGTTGTCCCTCTCTGGTGTCTCCAGACAAACCAGGCAGAAACTGTGAGCACAGGGAAGAGTGACCGGGTCGAGGAGGAGATGGAGACAGATGGGACAGGTGAGCTCTGACTCCAAACAGCCGTCAGGAGACCCGTGTGCCATCATGACTGTGCAGTGCAGACAGAGAAAAGCACAGTTACATCAATGCTCCTTTGGCTTTAACGCAAACAGACAAAAACTCTCCCAATTTTAAGAGAAATATGAGAAAAAAAACAGGCTTTCCTAGAAGCCCATTTCCACCTCATATGGGAAAAAACATGGAGAATTATAATTATGGCATAAAAAGTCAAATTGTGAGATGCTAAGTCATAATAATGAGATTAAAAAGTTGAAAGTTTGAGATAAAAAGCCAATAATAAGTAAGAATAATAAGAATAAAGTCATAATTATGATAATTGTGTTTATGTCATAAGTTTTACCAAACAATTCTTACTTTTTATGTCATAATTGAACATTAAAAACATTTTATCTCACAACAATGA
>NW_015518548.1:1923-3034 GCF_001515645.1 Sinocyclocheilus grahami | reverse complement strand
TGCTAGACAGTGGGGGGTTGCCTTCTAACAGTCTGTGCAGCAGAGGAACTAATCCACTGCAAAATGGTGCTCAGTTTTTACTTTTCTTCTGCACTCTTGCATGTAAGAATTTTATGTTTATATTATTATATATTTTCATTCTATTTAATTGTATTTTTTTCTTTCCTTTTTTGTATCTTGTGCTTTTTTAGTTCATGACAATGGAGTTAATATGATTAAATCTGATTCATAGGTGTCAGTTTTGGGAATGTCATCACACCAGTCCAAACTGAGGTGTTTTGGACAGAGGGGGGAAATATAACTCTGTCCTGTAACTACTCCTCAGCGATTAGTCTGCAGTGGTATCGCCAATATCACGGTTCAGCTCCTGAATTTCTTTTGATAATACTACATAGGACAGGGAAAGTTTCACAAAAGTCTAAAATTGCAGAGCTAGATCCTCGATTCTCTGTAAAACTGAATGAAAAGAAAACCCATGTGGATCTGGAGATCTCCTCTGCTAAACTGACAGACTCTGCGCTGTACTACTGTGCCATGGAGCCCACAGTGATAGGAAAACAAACTACACTGTACAAAAACCTGACTTGTGTTAATAATCCAGTGGGTTAATTATTAATCATCCAGCATATTTCTGCAGACATTTGTTTGTGTTATCTTAAAAATAATAAACAAACAAATAAATATCAGTAACTTGCTAAAGAAAAACATTTCTCATGTTTTAATATATCAGTTTTCTGTAGAACCTATACAATTATATCTGAGAATACATTTTGTTTATACTTGAAATCAATTGAAAGAAAACAAAGTAAAAGTGGCTCAATGTTACCATTCAAGAAAGCACATTATTTCAAAATAGACACATGCTGTTCTGAGCTCCAACAGAAGGGGGCAACATAATCTCACAGATTATGTTTCACAAGCATTTCACTGATGTTCACCAATGATGGTTTAGTACTATCAACATATCATTTCAAAATCACTGCAAAATGAAGAACACAAATGCATTATCAAAACACAAAGAATTAAAAGAAATGAGCACATATTTAAACAGCTATATGCATGCTCATTTCATATTTTCTTAGGTGCTTCAGATTTAATGTCAGGACAGAAG
>NW_015518548.1:0-1200 GCF_001515645.1 Sinocyclocheilus grahami | reverse complement strand
ACACATCCACTGTAGGATCAGAGACAGATGATCTGCTTCATAAATTCAGGACTATAGTTTTAAATCAATTGTATTTTGGGAAAGAACAGGATATTTCTACTGACATTTTATTATATATATATTGATTTTTATTTCATACAATGTTATAAAATAACATTTATAACATTAAATAGTCTTCATTTGAAACTTAATTGTAACAAACATAAACATGCTTTCTGCACATCTGGATAATTATTGTTATAGAACCCTCATTTCTGTCTAACATGCAAAATCTATATCATGTTTATGTTTAATATTACACCCCTAAAATATGTCACTGATATGTGTTGTACCTTGTCATTTATCTCTCTATCTATATTTATAAATATTCTTTATTTCTATTCAATATGTGTGATTGTGTTATAAATAACATTTCATCATTTATATTGTGTGAGATGAGGGCTGAATGTTGTCAATCTGAGTAGGAGGAGTTTAGCACAGATGTTGTACAATAGGACTGTCAGCACTTCACAAGTCTTTTTAGATCATCTGATGTTTCTGTGTGCCTACTGTTCACACCTGATTATTGTGCTAAAATGTTTATCTATTTAATTATATTACTATCATCAGCTCAAGGTAGGATATTGCCACATATGCTTAAACATTTTAGGATGAAAACATAATTTTTTTTAAAACCAAATTCAGGTTTTGCGTAATTTGTAAATAATGATTCCCTAATTGAAACAAGAAGTTTGTTTGAAAATTCTGACTTCCCAGAAATGCTTTTTTGTTAACCAAGCTAATAACAACATTGCATTATTAAGTACTGTATATGCATTTTATTGCATTTAAATGGAGAATGTATATTTAAAAGAGGAAATAAAGTTCAGATACAATTTTTCTTTTCTCCTTTTTTTTAAACTTGAAATGTACGCTTTAAATGCAGGTTCCAGAGCGGTAGAAGTCATCACACCATACAGTGCTTATCAGATTGCTGATGAGGGTGACAGTGTGACACTCTCTTGTAGCTACACTGGTTCTGTTCAAGGTCTTCACTGGTATCGGCAATATGCAGGTTCACCACCAAAGTTCCTCATAATGGATTCCTATGGGGCAGTTACTAAAGCTGATCCTCCAGTTGCTGGAGTCTCAATCCATCACAGAAAAGACAACAGTAGTGTGGATCTGAAGATCTCCTCTGCTGCTGTCACTGACTCCACT
>NW_015518547.1:708-3034 GCF_001515645.1 Sinocyclocheilus grahami | reverse complement strand
TAGGGCAATAGAATATACAGTCTGTACAGTATAAAAACCATTACGAATATGGGATGTCCCCACTTTTCACAAAAACAAACCTGTGTGAGTGTGTGTGAGTGAGTGTGTGTGTGTGTGTGTGTGTGTGAGAGAGAGAGAGAGAGAGAGGGAGAGAGGGAGTGACCCTGCACCATGCTCACCCCGCACAGACGTATTTTCCTCCTGCATTTTTCACTGTCTCCCTGATAACACTTGACTAACGAGTGCTGTGATGACAGGATTCTCTGTCCCACTGTGGGTGATTTTACATCAAGTGTTTTTGGGTAAAATTGACATTGTATAAACAGAATGCAAAGAGTGAAAGTGTGCAGTGATCTCAAGGTGCTGTTACTACCTGACCCGACCCTTAAAATGTCCTTTTGGTGTACGTATATGTAGTAATATTAAATCTTTATCAGTTTTGAGATGTTACCACATGCAGCAAAGTTTTACATCACCTGATAAAAATGACAGATTTAATGTGTTGCATTAAAGGTTTGACTCATACATGTCTGCTTTTCGGCTGCTGATTTGGAGGCATGTGGTTCTGGTAAAGTTAGAGTTTTGAGATTTTAGACATTTTTTTCCTTTCCCTTAATTTGTCCCTTATGCAATGTAGGGTTTTGTCAAAAATTACAATTCAAAATAATATTATTAATATATCAGGATATGTTCATATCCTCAATATAAAATAAAAATACAAAAAACAGATTTATAATAGTAGTAGTAGTAATTATTTTGAGTTAGTTTTTTATAGACATTTCAGATTAATTTACATTCACTTTCAGTGAACGAATGCCAATATAGTTATCATGGGATTATGTTTGCATGTTAATGCAGTATATTTTAGAGCTCAATGAGTGATACAAGCGTATAGTGACCCAAAACGTATATTTGTTCATGTATAGGTCATGCATAATTTGTATCTAATCTAATAACATCGAAAAATATAATATAATATACAATTCAATATATAATCATTATATTGTTTTATTTCCTTATCACTGAACATAATGCTTCACAAATAAAGCTGTCAATTAATAATGATTACATTAATTACATTATTAAAATACATTCAGACATATTTAAGTGTAATTCATGAGTCCACCCTTTGAATAAAAACACATAACCTTATAACTGTTTATTATATAACTTTCATTTCATAATACAGTAATGTCAGTTGCTGGTCTCTTTATGGTCAGCATTGTGTGTTCTTTGCTCGACAGAGGGCAGCATTGCTTCATTTTGGTGCATTTCAGCAGACCTTCTCTTCATTTAACTCACTGTACTGTAGTACTGGACACACAGTGCATATATTTTAACTCATGTTCAAAGTGCATTTAATACATTTGTGTGCGTTCAATACAATTGTGCTCTTTTGTAAATGCAGAATATACTGTATTTGTTTATATCATTTATAGGTTTTGGTGTATGTTAATCCATAACAGTATCAACATCTAATTATTTCAGCTGTATTCTTTTGTTTAGATGTCACATCTATAGAGTGTATTAGTTGCTAGCACAATTAGTGGTTATAATATTCCTACAGAAAGTGCTGAATGAATCTGTCTAATGTGGTGTAAATGAGATCCTTTTTAATTTGTGGTTTCACAGTAAACAACTGTAGTGTTTTGGCGGTAGCTATGGTGAATATGGTCATTTTTTGTGCAGTGCTCACTCATTGGACCTGCTTAATCATAACCACATCCACAAACATCTGCATGCCCACTCACACGCTTACAAGCAGAAACACTCACCTCGTGACCCGAGCCAGAGTTCACGCTCAAGACCTTCAGCTCTTGCTGAGTAATATCAGTCACTTCATTAGAGCTTGTCATGAGGGTCAGTTACTGGTGCATCAGCTTGTCATCTGAGGATGTTCATATGTGAATGAAATTTCAAAACTAGATGAAGCATTTCAGCAAATAATGACTTAAATTTGGTTCTTTTTTGGGGTAATATATACTACTTTCTATGCTTTTTTGTCATTTTAGGAGCTCGGCAGCATCAGTGACTGTTCAGTTTTGCTGTATGGAGAAGAGAGCAGTGTGAACAGTATTAAAAATTATCCAAAGAAGAAAGAAGTCAGAGATTTGTTACGATATGAGGTGAGAAATTGCCTACATATTAGCTAAAGTATTCCTTTAATGAAAGCTATAAAATATTTACACTACTGTTTTTTGGCAGAAGTTAGTACTTTTATTCAGCAAGGATGCATTACCTTGCTTAAAAGTGAGAGTAAAGACATTTATAATATTACTAAAGATTTCTATTTCAAATAAATGCTGTTCTTTTCCATTTTGAATTC
>NW_015518547.1:0-544 GCF_001515645.1 Sinocyclocheilus grahami | reverse complement strand
ATGCTGAAAATTCAGCTTTGATCACAGAAATAAATTACATCTCAAAATGTATCCAAATAGAAAACGGCTATTTTAAATTGAAATAACATTTCACATTTTTACTGTATTTTTAATCATACAATTTGAGCAGAAGATCGTCTCACCGACTTCAGACTGTATATTTCTCAAAAGCAGCCTTCAGGAAGAGAAGAACAACAGCATCAAAACTTCCCTCGGCGAAGCACCTGTGACCGAGCGCGGCAGGAAAACACACACATTCTCTATAATAAGCGTATTGTTTGGCTAACAGTTATTCTTTATGGACACAATGGGCAAAACTCCCAACTTCTGCAGCTCAGACGCGGCGGTGGCTTAGTTTGCATCCTCAGAAACTGGAAACCTCAGCGCTCTTATTGTCTTTCTAAACAAAATCATCTGGCAGCTCTCCCAAAGCCCTCCGGCCGCAGACACCTGCCTGTGGTCCTGAGCGGGACGTGTGTGTACAGTGGCACTGCGCGAGTCAAGCTTCTGCATGTTAGCGGCCCATTCAGGAGATGTACTTTCC
>NW_015518546.1:2483-3034 GCF_001515645.1 Sinocyclocheilus grahami | reverse complement strand
TCGTTATCTTTATAGTTATCGTTCTTGGTGTGAATGGGGCTTAAAGCTATATTAAAGATGCATTAAGAATACATTTACAATACATTATGTACACAAGCTTCATTCACAAATGTTACTCAATATTCATTTCCCAATAATTGATCTTTGGTGAACAAGATCTCTCTAGCCCAAGGGGCACACTGAAGAGTTCAAATGTATGCCAGAAGTCAACAGACAAGGAGAAAACGTCCAGTCATATGAGGGCTGATCTCGAATCGCTCTGTAATTTACAAACTAAGCCAACGTCTGACCTTTAACCTCACCCGGACACTTAGATCCAGAGTCGTTTACTGTGGAGAACAGCTGTTTGCAGTACCATTTTGTAGGAGAGATTTAGACTCTGAACGAAGGATCTATACTGACAATGTTAGATGATTTTGTCTCTCCTTTAAATTTATTTACTGCAATGGTTCTCGGTACACACACACACACCTACCTAGACATTCAAAAACATGTTAGCTGCACCAACACTGCGATCCATCAGCGCTTGGCGATAATTGTTTTTAATGTAT
>NW_015518546.1:0-881 GCF_001515645.1 Sinocyclocheilus grahami | reverse complement strand
GTCAATGGGAGAGGTGCCCCAGGGGTCATTTTCTTTCAAATAGCGGGTCCTCTTTCTCCTTTTCGCTCCGTCTCGCTGAGATATTGCCAACTCTTTGAGAACTGACAGCGGTCGTGGGAGATAGATTGTGATTGGATCACTCCGGCTTCCTTGAAGCCATCTTTCATTAATTTTTCTCTCCCCACATTCACTTCTTTCCCTGTTTATCGTAATCTGAGGCATCTCGCCATCTCTCTTGTCAACGGCACCGGCTAACAAGCCTCCGTCGCCGTCTCTCTAGCCTGAGTCATGCGTTTTTTCTCCAGGTTTTATTATGTTTGAGGAGGTGGACGGCCGACGACCGGCGTTCTCTCACAAAAGACAGACATGTTATTGTTCCCCTTTGAATCTAGCGAGCAGAAATTGTCAAGACAATCCGTAAACACAATCACACCGTAATCCGACCCACATTTTAATATGTTAGCTTCCGTACCTCAGGCTTACAGAGATATCACACCGCATTAGAAAATACACCAGGACCCTAATGTTCAGTGATATTGCTGTTTCTTCTCCCCGTTTCTTGCTGATCTTAGTGAAGAAGCATTGTATGTCATCCACGTCCATCTTCCCCTTTGCTCCTTATGTTTTTTTCCCTCCATTTGTATCTCTTCATTGTATAATAGAAACGGCAGGCGGAGGCGCGTGTTGTGCCTCAAACATCAAAAACTCAATTTCGTCGGACTGACAGAACAATTTTCCATTTCCCATATTCACATCCACTTAATTAAAAGTTGCTGATAGCCCCGGCATCTCTCTCTGCCGTTCTGGGGTCCGTGGGAAGACATAAAGCTGTCCCGTACTAAGCGAGAAGAAACTTCGATTAGCTTTAGCTTGATTTAAAC
>NW_015518545.1:2176-3035 GCF_001515645.1 Sinocyclocheilus grahami | reverse complement strand
GTGATTAACAAACTTGTTGGCAAAGAGGATGTCATAGTCCACACAATTAGCCAGGAACAATGTGAATGCCACCACAAACACCAATTGCCTGGAATAATAATGGGGAAAAGTACATGAAAGTTTAATAGGTTAATGGAATTTGATCACAGATCCATTGTTTACAGACACTATTTATGAGCATTATCATATTACACTATCAATGTTTAATGAAGGATACCGCAAATGAATTGATACTTACACAAGCTCAAATATTTCTCCCAGCAGCATACAAGTGAATCCATTCTTCTGGTGTAGATTATAGACTTACTGAATGTTAAGGAAAATATAAAGACTTTTGTTGACTGTAATCACTAAATTGATGTAAATCTACTTGATCTATTAAAAAAACAATTTAACTCAAAATCAAGCAATTAATTTCAGTGCTCAAAGGATATTCTCTGGAAGAATAGGTCCAGATTTTCAATGTGGTGCCATGGAGCTGCAATAAATAACTAAATTGATTAATTTTATGACAAAATTACATGGAAAATCTCAGAGCAAGGTTAACGGTAAGAAGTATGTTGCATATCCATTGCTCATTTAAGGTAAACGTGCCCAAAGAATAAAAGCATATGGTTCTGACATACCATAGGCACACAATCAATGCTGCATTGTTGCTTTACTTAAAACTGTGGGATCTGCTGTAAATCTTACATTTGGATCCCTCTGGAACATGCACCAGCAGATTCTCTTCTCCGGGAGGGGAGTCGCTGTAGGACGCCTCCAGGCGCTGGTACTCTGTATCAAAGTGGGCCATCCCGCTGTCAGCCTCCGAATCTCCTGTCACTCACTATCCCTTCTGCTGCCTTTAGATTAAAAT
>NW_015518545.1:0-499 GCF_001515645.1 Sinocyclocheilus grahami | reverse complement strand
AAGTGCATGCTGAAATAATTGTTTAAATCTCAAACATGTTTAAATGATATGTGCAGCACAAAAGAAAACAGCCAGTGTGTCTAAATCCAAATTTACACTGAAAAGATGGCACAGAAGCACTTCTGAAGTGGCATTTAGGTGTCTTTACACAGACTGTTTAATGCTGCGCACAGGTGGCATAAATGCATTTTCGCAGCAATTACAATTGTATGCTTTGATACTAGGGGCTGAGTTGGGTCTGAGCAGGAATAGTCTGGCTTTTGTGTGGCCCTTACACTGAAGTTTGAGCAGGCACAGAGCAGCCTTAACTTGGCTGTGTAAGGACAACTTTAATTTAGTCAGGACATGCTATGTTATTTTTTAAAGATGGAGTAACAAGAGGGAGTGTGTATGTCTCACTTTATTAGCTCACTGCTCTGAAAGTAAGTATTGTGAAAGGTAAAATATTAATACGTTTTGCACTCTCTCCCATGATACTTTCATGATGTATTCAAAAGGA
>NW_015518544.1:2050-3035 GCF_001515645.1 Sinocyclocheilus grahami | reverse complement strand
TGATGTTGCAAAAGAATAACTGTTGCATTGCTGTACAAGCTGCAGGCTATGAGTGCTAATAACTGAAACACTGAATCAACTGTACAGTGATGTAATTCTCCTGTACAAATTACACCCTCAAGCAAGAGTGCAAAATCACATATTCTGCATTAAAACAATCAAGTAAACAGTTTGAAGGTAGAATATGTGTAAAATGATCGTGTTGAATTCAAACCGAATCAAATATCTGGTGCAGTACAAGAGCGCCTTTGGGTTAATTAGCTGCTATTAAAGTACAGAGACAGTCTCTCTGGAGATCCACGAGATCCATGTTCAAAAACATAATAGTCACAGAGCAGATTGTTAACAGCCCTGTGCATTACCCATAACTCTAACTTTACCACTGGGCTTATAGCAAATGCACTGGTATTGTATAACATCTGAGGGAAGCCATGTATGCTACTTCCCACAAGTTCAGATCAAGGCAACCATCCAAAATGCAGAATGTTTATGACTCAACACGTTCCAAAAAGCCGTGAGAGAGGAGGAACAGAACAAGGAATAAGAAATTACAGGAAGATAGAGAAGATCAAATATGACAGGTGAACAAGCGTCCTGAGAGAGAGGCCAGAGGTAATACAGAAAAGCAAAAACAACAGAGACGGATCAATAATGATGAGAGGCTAGAAAACAGAGCGAAGAGGCAGTATGACATCAAAAAGAGGAGGGTTAAATGGCAGGAAAGCCACAAACAGCTTGTATTCATCCATCAAAAATGAAACCATCAGCCTGCATATATAACTATTAATTCTATCTGCTCTTCCTGTACTCACATAGCCTACATTATCATGCAGAGCTTGGGGAAGTACTTATAGAGGAACAACATGTCCTTCACAATTAAATCTCCCACATGCGTACATGTTATATGGACTGCACAGCAATGAAATGGTGCGGAATACAGGACAGGCACGTGCACACATAGACATAAAAGGGGGCTTGAGCACCT
>NW_015518544.1:0-791 GCF_001515645.1 Sinocyclocheilus grahami | reverse complement strand
CACTGCTGTGAACTGATCACCACACAGAATATGAAGAATATAAAATATTTTAGGAGTCAGCTGTCCACGGCAGTCCTTAATGGGGTCATAGGATGTCCATTTTCCACAAGTTTATATGATTCTTTAGGGTCTTAATGAAAAGTCTGTAACATAGTTTGGTTAAAATTTCTCAATGGTAGTGTAAAAAACACCTTTTTTACCCTGTCAAAAACAGCTATTTTCAGAGCATGCCGTTTTATAGCATTTTCCTTTAAATGTTAATGAGCTCTGCTGACCCCGCCCCTCTCTTTGGAGCTACTCTCTGAGGGACTGTTTACTTTAGCCGCATTCATCGTGAAACTTGCTAATTAGCACATTAGGAAAGGCGATTTGAAAAGATTCATTAAAAAAACCTTACACTCACTTCTTCTGTAGGTGAAGCTGGATCACGAATGATTCGTGCGAACATAGATGCATTTATGTAGATCGGGGGTGCATTCTCTTCAAAAACAAATGTAATCCACTGCGAGTTCAGCGGCTCAGATGTCGGGAGCAGGGGCGTGTCTACGTGGTGGCACCGGCCCCCCTGAAATTTGGCTGGCCACCCCAGGTGCCTCCTACCAGATGTCTTGCGATAGGCTTGTTTTAGTAAATTTCTAACTGCATCTGGCAGTGGCGGATCCTGGCATGTGTAGGCAGCTGCCTATGGCCGCTTTCTTCTCTTCTTTATACTTAATTTTAGGCTGTTCTATAGTGTGATCTTTATTACAATGTAGCGTCTCGACCAATCTGACACACTAATTTTTATTTGA
>NW_015518543.1:2594-3035 GCF_001515645.1 Sinocyclocheilus grahami | reverse complement strand
CATAGCCATGTTAGAAGAGCTACACAATGTAAGAGGCAAGTCACAATGTTGAAAAATGAGGGTGGAGGAACAAGTCAGCCGAATTTGAACATCAAGATTAAAGGGAGAAGAATAAAAGAAGAGAGGGAAACGGAGAAAGAAGGCAGAGGGTATAAAAGAAGAACTGTTTAAAGAAAAGAAAAGAAAAGAAAAGAAAAAAGTTGTATTGAAAAAAAGTTGAAATTATATGTTGTATTTAATACAACATATAATTATAAAATATAAATATAAATATTATGACCTGTTTTAAGATATTTTAAAGAGGAGCTTTATTAGGGATGAAAAAATATGAAGAAAAAAGTCTTAATATCTTAAATCGATTTATCTCATTTAGATCATTTACTGGGGGGTATATAGTCAATATACATGTTGCCCCTTGGTAATATTATTAGAAAATACGGG
>NW_015518543.1:0-1014 GCF_001515645.1 Sinocyclocheilus grahami | reverse complement strand
TAGTTCAACCACTCGGTGTCAATCCTACATACAGCACCTTTAATCTGCATTTTGATCTCGTTTCCCAGTAAAATATCTATCCAAGATAACATTTACTAGTGGCAAAATATTAATATAACATATAAACACAAAACAATAAGACTTAATTTACAATAAAAAGTAAAAAAAATTATGAAAAAAGTTTTAATATCTTAAATCTTGTTTTTAAAAATGCTTCGATATTTTACTGGGAAACAAGATGAAAATGCAGATTAATAAAATGTTTCGCACTAAAGAACACAAAACAGAAATGAAATGGAAAATGAAAAGGAGAAAAAGTGAAAAAAAGCTGTCGAGACCCCTTCAGGAAGTATCGCCCCTCCTTTGCTTTAATGAGGTTAACTGTAAAAGCATGTGCAGGATACAGTCTCCCTTTACACACAGCAATGGAAAGGTCACCTGCTATCACATCAAGGCCCACGTCTCGGTACAAAGCAAGTGTAAAATTACAATTACACCTTAATGAATGGCATATTTCATTACATACATGCTAATTAAGAAGTTTCGGATACAACTCTGGCTGTGATAAGCATCTGCTTTAGTACCATGACAGATTGTTCAATCCTCAGAGCTACATGTTGCTTTGTTCTGAGAGAGGGAAAAAAAGACAAGAGCATATGCGTATTGGAAAAGGGTAGCGTTTGCACGGCGGTTCTTGCGCTGCTTTCGGAGCGGGGCCTCTCTCTCGCTGCAGTGTCAGTGTTCCAGGTGGAGTGTGAGAGGAAAGGCTGGTGTTCTGGCTTTTGTAACGGGCACCCGTCTCCACAGGCTGACGTGAGCGCCCTAATCGCTTTAGCTGATCCTGCTCGGCTGTGTGTGAGGCAGATGTTTGTCAGGCCACAGCACTGCTCAGCGTTCACACTGCACTAAGCAAGATTAACCGCCACCTTTATATATTTATTTATTTCCCTCTTTGCCACCGCCTGCCCCAATTCTTAATCCCTGACTAAAAAGCTGGGGGGGGGGGGGAAGCGC
>NW_015518542.1:2665-3035 GCF_001515645.1 Sinocyclocheilus grahami | reverse complement strand
AAAATCTTAAGGCATGACCATCATTAATGCTGCCATATGCATCTGAAATGCTAAAGACTAAGCAGTAGGATGTGACCAAATGAAGCAGAATGATACTACAGGTGGTTCTGGGTGGTTCTTCTCTTTGCTCAACTCTCCATATCTTTGCCTCTTTGTAACAGGATCTTCACAGCCATTATGCCGATGGTGGCGGCTGGGTTGATTCCAGATGACCCCACTTTACAGCCAATCAGACGACTTATTTCCCTTGTACGACCTTTTGGTGGTTCACCTTTGTGTTCTTTGCTGCTTTAACACTTTATCCTCCCTGCATGTGATGGAGCTGCATGGCCTCCTCATCTCACCCCCCCCCCCCCCCCCCCCCCCCCCC
>NW_015518542.1:0-957 GCF_001515645.1 Sinocyclocheilus grahami | reverse complement strand
GGCTCGTGGGCGGGGAAAGAGGACGTGTACACAGAACAGGCCCAGGAGGCATTACAGCACATGTAACGAACACAACGCTCCACTAACCGCTAACTTGCACCATGTGACCGTATGCCACGTTTACGCTCCCTTTCATGGTCACTTTCACAGCACTACGTCTGCAAGCAGATGAGACAAGAGCTCACAAAGGGAACATGGGGGACGGGGCCGTTTAGAGTTACTGATAGATTGTGGCCCTCACCTTCACCCAAAGATACTGTGAGGGAGTTTTATGTGCCTATTTTGTTCGATAGATAGACATTTTATTGCTATTGCAAACGACAAGTTACTGTAAGTAGACGAATAGATTTCAGACAGTATTCTGATGACGTTTAAAGAGAAGATGCCTTCAGTAGATAAGATACATATCTATTTTTAATTCAAATTGAATTATGAGTGAAAATATGCACATGGCTGAAGAAAAAATGTGAGATTTTTGGCCAGAGATTGTCTGAAAAGGATGATGGCCTTATATGTTGAATTATATTTAAAACTTTTTTGGGGGGAAATTGCACAGTAGCCTGATTCTTTTGGCACACAGAATTTAAAGGAATATCAAATATGAATTTCTATTGACATCCTTTATGTCATGCTGTGTTATCACAGAAAATAATTTTAACTTGTCCCTCAGTTTGTAACCACAAACATTGTATTTACAGTAATGTATGTGATATAGAGGTGTATGGGGCAAAACATTACAATCAGAGAAATGTGCCTCTCAAAAAGCCCTTTTATTAACTCTCATGTTTTTGCAGTGAATTGTGTTTTGTAGGAAGAGGATACTTTACCATTCAATGTAATGTAAAAACAGTAATATTGTGAAATATTAGCACAATTTAAAATAACTGCTTTCTATTTGAATATATTGTAAATTGTAATTTATTCCTCTGATGCAAAGCTGAATTTTCAGCATCATTA
>NW_015518541.1:2472-3036 GCF_001515645.1 Sinocyclocheilus grahami | reverse complement strand
CACACACACACACACACACGCAAAGCTTACAAGAAACATGAAAGGTCAATCTTTATTTAACCCCAAAGGTGACATGGTTTTTAAATAAAACAACCAAGATGCCTCTCTTTGTAAGAGGCTTTTCTCAACATCTCCACCCCGGCGAAGATTCATTACTTTCTCAATCCCTATACATTTCAGTTGTTCAATACTATTGATTCTAATCAATAAAGTGTCTGGCAACTGGAGAAGTTACATCACGTCTACGAATGGCTGATTTGTGTTCAGTAATTCTAATTGTCAGTGGCCTTGACGTTTTTCCAACATGCATCAATGGACATACACATTGAAGTAAGTATATTATATATATTTTTGTAGAACATGTAATACAAGATTTGATATGGTATGTTTTATTTGTCAAAAAACGCATAAAATCTTTGCATTGTTGTTTTGAAGAACATGATGTACAGTACAATTTCGACATGGAAAACAACCTTGTATGTATGCTTTATTGTCATCATGATCTGATCTGACTAGCATGTTTGCCAAGTTTTGAGATCTTTTATAAGTAAACATCGGAGGTTG
>NW_015518541.1:0-1102 GCF_001515645.1 Sinocyclocheilus grahami | reverse complement strand
GACACCGTGTTGATGAACAAAAATACAGTTAATATTTTCTTGATGTTTTGGGTTCATATGTAAAGGTTCATCCTGTAAAAAGAAAGTGCAATAATGTTTTGTTTTTTTATTATTATCATGTTGAGAATAAACCATTTGCTCATTATTTAATTATTCAAAAAAGGAAACATTTCACCTCTTAAGTTTTACAGGAGACATTTCCAGTACCAGGATTTTCCTGTTCACACTTACTGAATAATAAAAGTTTTGTCACAAATACTTTTTCTATTATTTTGCTCAATACTATATATTTTGTGTGTGTATAACTAGCATAAGAGGTATAAAGTGTAACTGTAATGCATCATTCTCGGGGTAATGATCCAGATTCCACGATTCGATTCTGATTCACAAGCTCTTTATATGATTCTATTCCAGGCACGTGCACACATAGACATAAAAGGGGGCTTGAGTACCTGCCCTTTTTCTTCCTCGAGAGAAAGTGCCCTTTTTTTTCCGGAGAGGTTTTTTTTTTTTTTTTTAATAAAGCACAGCTTTCCCTGTCAAACAAATAAAAAATCAAAATATCAGGTCAGGTCGGGAAATGTTGAGACTCTGTCTAGTTCCGATGCCTTTCTCCCTCCGCGTCTCCGCGCAGCACAGCAGTGTAGCACCGTAGACTGTAGCACTCATTGATCGGCACATCTATTCCAATCTTGATGCACTTTGATTAGATATCTATCCATTTGGAAATATTTCAGGTACAGCTCAATTTTCTTGAGGAAATCGTCTCTTATAATGTAAAATATAGGCCTGCAGGGTGTGTTACTATCAAACTATCAAGTTCAAATTTATTTTCAGATGTAGGTCTAATAATCAATACTCAAGCAAACTAGATAGCTATAGCTACACAAACATTTAAGAAAAATATAATTATATTTTTGGCTATGCACTCCACTAAGTATTTATTTATTCTTATAAGGTAAAGGTAACGTTCACACATGCATGCTGTTTTACTGACGCCTTTCCGAGATTGACACATGCCTGGGTGATTACACGAGAAATTATATATTTCAGTAAGTTTCACTGTATTTTTCAAACTTCTGATGAGCATTTACGTTTATTT
>NW_015518540.1:2653-3036 GCF_001515645.1 Sinocyclocheilus grahami | reverse complement strand
GGGGGGGGGGGGGGGGGATTTGTCAACAAGCAGGGTATGGGTCAATGATAGATCTTTACAAATATCTTTAAAAGTGTAGTTTGAAACACATGCCAAGTAGTTCAAGTAAGTTGCACATCTCAATAATAATTTCTAATGATTAAAAAATTAAAGGCTTTATTATTATAATGATTATTAATTCATAAATATTACATTTTACGAGATGCAAGAAATTGAACTAACCTCGTCATGTCATAAAATGGTCAAATTATCCGATATAATATGTTATTTTGAGAGATTTTCTGTCTTTTTTCTGCATTTTGCTTGCACCACACAACTCTGATTTGCCAGTCAATTTTTATATTAATATTAGTAAAGCAGTTTTTCTAAAATGACAATTTATT
>NW_015518540.1:1656-2620 GCF_001515645.1 Sinocyclocheilus grahami | reverse complement strand
GTTTTATGTATTTCTGTATAAATTAATCCAGACAAAATCTTTGTCACTGACCTGTATACTATATGTGTGCGTGTACATGCATGCATGCACATATTACTTAAAAGTATTATGTAGATGTTTGATCATTTAGTAAATATAGATGAATTCATCACACAAGCAGGCATGCATTATAACAGGATTTAATGCAGTGTAATAAAAAAATAAAAAAAACTTATAAATAATGATGACTTGCATTTCCAATTATGTCTTTAAACACTAATTGGTAATAGTGAAGGCTGGTTGATCCTACTAATAATGAAATTATAATCTCCTGAATATGTGGGCTACATCAACATGCTTTAGAGTCATTTACTGGATTTAACCAAAATTAAGGAAAATGCTGCCATGAATATTCAGTCCTAATAAAAGGCAGCTCATTAAACATTCTTTATGCAAATCATTGACAAAAGATATTTAGAGCTAATAAGTGGTTATAAAAATGGAGCCAGCATGAGTTAGTACTGGAGTCACTGCACACAACTGAAAACATAACACACTGGCACGACCCAAAGATAGTAATATTGATACTGTAAGACATAAAAGATATGCAGTAAACAAAAAGTTCATTTATGGCAAACACCCAAAATAATAAGTCAGATAAGAGAAGAGCTTTAGTATACTCCAAATCAGAGCTAAATCTTCCCATTATATACTAAGGGAAAAACCGAGGCTATGGCGCGGAGAGGCTGTGCAAACACTCATGAGATCTTCTCATCAGTGGGATGCTAATCTGTTGGTTTTGGCCTATTCAGTTGCTAGGAAATGACAATGTTACAATGTTTGGCAAACTACTTTGTCACATCACATCTGTGGGAAGCCGTGAGAGAAAGACATTTATTCTAATGTTCTACATCCATTAGGAAAGAGGAGAGGGAGAGGTTTATAGGATTTACATTAACAGATTATTTAGGCTCTGCATCACTTC
>NW_015518540.1:0-881 GCF_001515645.1 Sinocyclocheilus grahami | reverse complement strand
TACGATACACAACAGCTGCTGCAAACTGACTCCATAGTGTCTGGATCTTTTTGTAAGTATCCACAGCGCACATCATCCTTCATGTTCCACAGATGCTTGACAAGAGAAACTTTTCAGTTTCATGAAACTCATCGCTAAGATTCTTCTTAGCTCTAGCAACAATTACCTAGCAACCAGATTATCCGTATATACCGGTTGATGAAATTTCCAAAGAAACTCGGATGTGACTAAACATCACTCAATATACAGAAATAATGAGCTCTTGCTAGCCAGTCGTAATCAAGTATTATCAGTGTTAAGGAATAATTCAAAATATGCAGGTGCTTGAGCTGGTGCCTGTTTGGCTCTGCTCGGTCTGTTAATTAGATGGTCCTGGAGTTTGAAAGCATGAGGGTCTCTGAGTTACGATGAGCTGAAAAACAGAAAGCAGAAGAAATAGATGTTGATGAGAGGTCAGAGGACTGGTCGTGGCAAGGAATATAGCGGCTGAGCAAAGGGTTTCCAATTAGCAGTTCTTTTATTAAGTAGGTGCCCATTTGTTTTCGTGAAGGGCAAGTTCCTTATGTCTGAGGACAAGCATCTTTTCTACTTGTGTCAGAGAACAAACATTCAGCGACTCTAAATGAGGCTGCAACAAAATAACAAAAGAGTCCAATTAAAAAATGTTTACATTTTTAAATGTTTAAAAATGCATTAAATATTTAAATGTATAATAAAAAACAAAACATTAACAAGTGATCTTCACTATTTATTGGCTGAAATGTATTTTTAAAAAAGCTTTTTAAGTTTTAAGTGCCTAATTGCGTTTATAAAACTGTAAATAAAATTGTAACAATATCCTCTGCAGTGAATGGGTGCCGTCAGAATGAGTCCAAACAGCT
>NW_015518539.1:2539-3036 GCF_001515645.1 Sinocyclocheilus grahami | reverse complement strand
AGTCTGTGTCTCTAGTCTTCGTTTATTGTTTGGATCACTGTAAATCAACTGCACTTGGGTTCTCACTTACGCTCGCCTTCAGTAGACTTTCGTTACACAAACTCACACATGATTACATTAAAGGGGTAGTTCACTGCTTGCAAGATGGGGTTTTAACTTTCGTGTTGTGATGAAAATCTTTTACCTAATTTGGTCAAAATTGCTTGCAGTTCTCTCATTATGCTATATTATCACCAAATCTTGGATTCAGTCTTTGTCTTGTTTTCTTTCAATTAGCACAGGTTTTGTAATTGAAAGAAAACATGTTGATGAAAGACTTCAGCACCCATAATGCACCTGGCTTGATCAGACTATCTGTGAGCGGGGATACAAAAATATGGACGAACAATCTGTAGGTTTTACAAAATCCGGCAGTCAAAAGTACACCCGATGATGCGTTTTACATCACTCGGCTGACTTGACTAGTAATTGGTGAAGGTAACAGAAAAATAATACAC
>NW_015518539.1:0-1093 GCF_001515645.1 Sinocyclocheilus grahami | reverse complement strand
AAATCAATTGCTTTTGCCTATGCGTGTTCATGTCTATATATATATATATATTTTTTTTTATTATTGAATCCCGATGTCCTCTACCAAGGACGTAACATAGCTTATGCATGAAATTATTAAAAAAAAAAAAAAAATTATGCTCTAAACAATGTAATGACATGCAAAAATATACTTTTTTTTTTTTTCCTAAAATGTTTTGCCAGGTCTCAAGAGGTTAAATAATGTCCAATCCAAAAATATGTATGGATGCAATGAACGAGATTGACTAACTGTGAAATGCAACAGATTGAAATGAAGTGACAAACGCAGCCATTATTACACATTGCAGATTCAAAACGTTTTACATTTCACATAGGTTCTTCAAATAAACTAGGTGTATTAGTTTCTGAGTCCTTTAAATCACAAGAACATACAGTAGATGTTTTAAAGAACGAGAGATCACTTAAGAAGCTTTTAATTTGGATTAAAAAGAAAGATTAAAACAGATTTTTAGCTCCTTTAGTAACCTATTGGAACTATCTAATAAAATAAAACGAGCAAGAGGGAGTGCTGCAAACTTCGGAACCAACTCAAGAGTTATTAATCATGCATGCATTGAAAATAAATGTTTATAACAATTATTAGTAATAATAAATGATTATTAGTTTAAAATTAACGGGACGTCATCGTGATTTTTAAGACAGCAAACGAAATAAAAAGTAGGCTATCTAGCACCTCTTTGAAAAATAAATCTCTAACATCTAAAATTACCTCAAGAAATACATGAGTTAAAGCATCTCAACATTTAACAACGGTCAAAACAATCGCGAAAGACATCAGCAGAAACAGTGAAGCTATACTCACCAATCACAGAATCCGAGCATCAGATGAGATGCGATGCGAGAGAGCGAGTGCTCAGCGCTGTGCTTCTGCATCGCTCAGATCTCAGCTTCACTGGATCATGTGACAGACTTCATCATCCATCCGCCTGCTCATACTGCATCCATTCATCCACAGCTCACTGTCAACTACATTTGCTTCATATAGCTGGGCGTTTCTTCAACTTCGGGCACTTTTATGTCCCAGGGGTTGATTTTTATTTATTTAAGGTAAT
>NW_015518538.1:2600-3045 GCF_001515645.1 Sinocyclocheilus grahami | reverse complement strand
TGGCCGGACAGGGCATCACAATATGGTAAGGGGCGTAACATCTCCGTCACACTCTTGAGGTATTCGGCCAGAGGAGCAACAATAATGTACGGTATGTGGAAAATAATGTGTTTTTTGAACCTTAAACCGCATAAACACATTGCATTACAAAAAATAATGTTATTTTTAGCAACGTCATATGACCCCTTTAAATGTATAAACAGAGAAACTGAGCCTGCACAATTAAATATTCAATATCAACCAATACCAATAAATTAATAATGTCTAATATTGGCCAGTAACCAATTTGGTACAGATATATTGTGAATCTTTATTTAGATAGTTTCATCACAGGAGACCCAAATAACTAAAGCCCTAATTCTCTATATAGTTTTCAGACACGTGGCTGGCTAGAAGACCCGGCGGGCAAAACATCCATAGAACTGCAGCACAAGCCTGTCAATTT
>NW_015518538.1:1519-2590 GCF_001515645.1 Sinocyclocheilus grahami | reverse complement strand
TTTATATTCTGGGTTCATCTGCTTGCCTGTACAAAGTATGCATCACCAATAAGGTGTAGACTGAACTTGGCCTTTAAATATCACTGTCCTACTACATTCCAAATGAATGCAAACCTCGTTAAAAAAATAACTGGCGATCTGTGGAGGAAAGCCTTGTTTTGCCCTCCATGTGGGCGTTCTTGTAAGGGTGAGACGTCATGTAAAATCTATGAATTAATACATCTTCTTAAATGGTAAATCCATCAGTCTCCTGAGATCACCTTAAGCAATGAAATGCAATGACAACCTTGGAAACCAATACAAAGAGTCAAACGGTAAAGAGGATAACGTTCAGCTCCAATGCTTAACATCACACAGGACAGTACATGGTTAAGGAAATGTTACCTTGTGTTGTCATGGGGTTACAACCAGGTGAGCTTAGCATTAGATTAATGAAGGTTTGCCTCCACGTACCACTAAAGCTCCTGGTTTAGTAAAATTGTTTAAATTTGAGCTACTTGCAATATTAAATGGGTAAAATTTTTCTGGCTTCTTCAACTAGAAAAATGCAGACAAAGTCATGTACAAGGTTAGGTCATCGGGGTCAACAAGGTCTAGCAAGACGACGCAGCACGGGAGCGCACGCAGATTTATAGACCTTTTAACATCATGGTTCATTTTTTATAAATATCCCGAACTGTCCTTGACAGAGAGGAATGCACCACAGGTGGACCAATATATATATTTTTATAATGCTAAATATATTTCACGTATCTGCTTTTCAAAGTAGCCTATATGCGTGCTGTATTTGCAGACATCAGTTGTAAATATTTGCCTTCTCGTGCACGCGAGCTGCATTACATCTCAATTGTGAAACATGCGTTGTCGCTGTGAGATGATGTCGGGGAACTCCTAATATAAAACAAAAACACAGACATTAAACAACTCCCGCTGCTCTCACCTCTAGCGCAAAGCCACGCGCCACGGATGCACGCGAGTAGCTGTCATGGGGCATCGGTGGAGTGGTAGGAAGCAAACCGGTGTTGTGAGAGTCCCTGTGTGTGTGTGTGTGTGTGTGTGTGTGTGTGTGTG
>NW_015518538.1:0-800 GCF_001515645.1 Sinocyclocheilus grahami | reverse complement strand
AGAAGCTGAAGAACACATGACAGCATTTCCTGACAGCAGCTGATGCTCTCTGGCTTTTGTGTCGCTTTGTGGTCATTTTGACGTTTCAGCACACTAGAACAATTTTGACAATGGAACAGCCCTGCAAATGTCTGACTATAATTCACAGGGCTGGGAACAAATTTTCCCCAAGGCCTAATGAATAGGTCATACCATAAAGGACTTTGCTGTCTAGTGCAGTGGTTTTCAATCCAAATCCTGGAATGTGTCAACTCTGCACATTTTGAATCTGAAACATCAAATTCAGGTTTTGGAGCCTCTGTGGTATAATATATATCTAGCGTGTTAATAAACCATCCAAAACATATACAGTACTGTATACTATAGCCTACTTGGTTCTTCCAGGACTATGATTGAGAAGCTTATTTCCCAACTCTGCCACTAGATGGTAGTATTAGCTTAGTTAATAGTGAGGTGCCGTGCATTTGCTAGATAATTGACTTCACAAGTGTGATGTCAAAATAATTAGTTAAATGTTAAAGATAAATGTTTAAATATTTATTTAAAATAAATAATATAAAATAAAATCAATCAAGGTCACAAAGTACCATCATTCATAAAATACTCACACATTTATTTTGTATCCAATGAACATTTAATAAGTAGGCACTCAGTAATATGCATTATGTTACATACAATTATATTTAATACCTGGTTGCCTTAAAAGCATTCACTGAAACAACGGATTAAACAAAGATTTGGGTGGCTTGAGCCTGCCTCTTTCTACACTCTAAAAAATGCTGGGTTAAATACAACCCAGT
>NW_015518537.1:2421-3037 GCF_001515645.1 Sinocyclocheilus grahami | reverse complement strand
TATGTGTACTATTCTTGATTTTTGAGCATTAATAAAAAAATAAAATAAAAAAAAATGTAAAAAAAATTACATGACACTTTTATGGCAAGTTGCTAAAGACTCTTTTGAGCTGAAAAGCGCTGCTTGCTTCTATTTAAAACATTACAGAGCATGTTGATATATAATACATTTATTATTTATATATTTCATAAACAATTTGTGCCTCAAGTGTAAAATATTTTGCTATTGCTGTGTTAATTACTGTGGTTTCTTCAATAACACATGATTAAGTTCAATAGCTTTTAAAAGGCTTGATGGACTGTTCCTGAACACATTGGAAAATCTTAACTTGACCCCAATAAACATACTACAACTCTTTATTGTGCAGTAATTTTCTTTATATGGTCAGTTTCTACTACTTCATAATGTGTTGTATTGGTTTCTTCAATAGCACACCATCCAGTTCAATAGCTTTTGAAAAGAGGGTCACACCGCTACAAAACAAGTTGCAAAATATTTATTTGACCCTAAAGAACATACTACAAGTCTTTAATGTGCAATTATTTTCTCTATATGTTTAATTTGTACCATCACTGTATTCTATGGGGTTCTTCAATGCCACAACATCCAGTTCAAT
>NW_015518537.1:0-882 GCF_001515645.1 Sinocyclocheilus grahami | reverse complement strand
ACGTAACTCGCGTTACTTGTAATGCGTTACCCCCAACACTGCGTATATTTGCTTTTATGTTCCATTTGTGCAAGCCATGTGTTGTAGTTGTTGTTTTTTTCTCAATTACACATTATCTACTTCAATAGGTTTTGAAAGGAGTGACCGACTGCTCTCAAACAAATTGGAAATCCTTATAAGGAGTTTACAAAACAAACTACAGTCCAGGTTTTCTTGTCTTTTCATCTCTGTTTTTGTAGTTTTGTGTGATCATTATAATGAGGTATACAACACTGTTGTCCAGGTGTTGAATTAACAAAGATATATTATTCTGTTTTATGTTTATGTTGTTTTTGCAGTCTTGCAGAATTGTCACTGCCCATGGTTCTGAATTTTTCATGTTATTGAAAATTTAGTTTTATAGATTTTCTAATTTAATAAGATGCTAAGTGCATTGCTTTTTATAGCTGCCCTAAAACAAACTCAGTATAGCCTACCTACCACAGCACAAAGATCTGACGTCAGATCCTTTTTGTTAATGGAAAGACTAGCATTTTCACAGCTTTTAAGCAAGCCTTGATAATGTGGGTACTCAGCTGATTGATTTTGGCCACCAAATCATGGTAGCACATTTTTTAATGCAAACTCTAAGCTTCGTTTAAACGTGAGCAAATGTGTTTGTACTAATGTGAGACAATGGCTCCTCTGTCTTCCTTTCTCTCTACTGATAATAACCTACTTTTTAACGTTATATTAAAAATATTACTCTTTTCCTAAACATTGCATTGGAAATTTGAAAATGAAAATGAAAAACTCATACATTAAAGAGTTGTAGTATGTTCTTTCAATTTAGCTAAACATTTTACAGTTTGTCCCAGAAGAATTAGTCTGTTTAATTTGAAC
>NW_015518536.1:0-3038 GCF_001515645.1 Sinocyclocheilus grahami | reverse complement strand
CTCACTGGTTGCGAACCACTGTTACAGTGCCAAAAATGGCTCAACATTGTATTTTTGTTTTTGCTTTTTCTTATGATTCACTGGGTCATGGTGTTCAGTTCAGACTAGATCTTTTGCCATTTTGGATTTTAACAAATAATATTTTCACTAACACCTATAAATTTTATCCAATCTTCTCCAGAATAGTGACAGATGATCTTGAGACCAAGCCACACAATCTCAGAATGGATTTTTTTTCTCATTGTTCTGTGAACCTGTAATGAATTGTGGTGGGACTGGCCAACAGGAATGGACGATATATATCTCTGCAGTGCTTAGGCCAGAGGTGCTCATTCCTGTTCCTTTAGATCTACCTTCCTGCAAAGTTCTCCAAACACACCTAAACCAGTTATTTAGGTTCTCCAGGAACAGAAATGAGCACCCTGGGCTTTGGGGGGAAAACTAGAGTATCAGTGCCATCATGTCCTAAGAGTGCGTAGTTCTTGTTTCATTACATAAAAAATTAAATCCAAATGCCTTGGCTTGAAATTACACTTCTGGTTTGGAGTCAGTTTTAAGTCACGTTTTGCCTTATTACCTGTCCACCATTTTGAATTTGATTGAAAATTGTTTTTCATTGGTACTTCTGCAAATTTTGCCCAATCGTCAAAGTTGGGTCAGATGATCTCCGGACCAAACCACACAAAGGTCACTGAATGGATTTTTTTATCTTCTTTCCCATTCTCCAATAAATCTGTAAGGAATTTTATGGCAAAGCCGCAAAGTAAAATGTACATGTATTTCTCTAATTTGGCAAACTGAAACAAAACTTTGTGGGTATCAGTGGCATTATATACTAAAAGAGCTTTTAATCAGTTTTATGAAAAAAAAAAGAAGTTACTTCACAATGACCAAAATTATGATTCTGGTTTGCTTATATTATTCCATTCTAAGTTGTCAAATTTCAACTTATAACCTTACTTGAATTTAATTGAATTTAATATGTACATTTTTGAGAAGATTGGACATAATGAGTTCAGATGATCTTTAGACCAAGTCTTCAGACCAAGTTTTATTTTCAACCCCATTCTACAAATTTGATGACCGTGCTAAAAAATAGGAAGGAAGACTTTGTCTTGGCTTAGCTGTTGAATATTGATATGATGAGAAGTTCCAGGACTGCAACCTACTGGTCAAAAGTTGTTAAAATGATAAATTGACTAGTGACTTAAACCACTCAGGTTCACTGTTTTTCTGACCTTCCACAGAACTTCCATGAGGTAGCGTACTTTGCTGATGATCGACAGGACCTGCTTAATGGCATCAACGAGTTCTTAGACTGCAGTATTGTTATTCCACCCTCAGACGTTGAGGGAAAAGACCTGCTGAAGACCGTGGCCTCCTTCCAGAAACAGATGCTACGTAAGCGCAAGGAGAGGGAGCTCAAGAAATGCGGCAGTATTGTGACAGGAGCTGAGCAGGAGACCAAAGGTGGAATACCTACTGCATTTGTGGTCACATTTTCAAGTTTGTCTGTTCGTTTAATGTTGACCTGTTCTGTTTGTGTTGTAGATGTAAGTACGGATGAACAGGAGGAGGAGGATCAGTTTGATGTTGATCCTCTCAAGCGCTCTGGTATTCCCTTTGGAGGTCTGATTCACGATATTCGCCGCCGTTATCCACGCTACATAAGCGACCTGAAGGATGCCATGGACACACAATGTATTGCTGCTGTCATTTTCATTTATTTTGCTGCTCTTTCGCCCACTATCACCTTTGGAGGTTTATTAGGCAAGTGAGACAATGAGACAGTTATCTTTGATAGTGGAGTCTGTTTAATATACAAGCCCATTCCACCACATTAGAAAAAAAGCATGCTTTGGTAAATCATAATAATAAAAAGTCAGAATTATGACGTAAAAAGTTGAAATTATAACATTTATAAAAAGTCGAAATTGACAAAGTCATTATGAGATAAAGGTTCATAATTATAACATAGTGGCCCGGTTTCATAGACAGGGTTTAGACTAAGCCAGGATTAGGCCATAGTTCAATTACGACATTTAAGTAATTTTTATAAACGTGCTTAGAAAAACATTACTGGTGTGCATTTTGAGACAAAACAAAGGCACTGATATATTTTAAGATCAGTCAGTGCAAGTTTCTTTCAGTTGAAACTGTCAGTCTGGGAATAGGTTTAAGCCTTGTCTGTGAAACCGGGGGAGTATGTCATAATTTTGACTTTTTATATCATAAATATGAATTGGCTTGTCAGTTGTTACTTTTTATCTCATACTTAGGATGTTTTTGTTATAATTTTGAAAAGCTAAAGGACTTAGTGTCATAATTTGACATTTTATTTCATAATTATGAAATAAAATGTCATGATGAGCTTTACTTTTTTCATAATTTTGACTTCTCATAATATTTAGTCCCTTTTAAATTGTAACTCTGACTTTGTTATAAGTGGCTAATCTCATAATAATTTTTTGTCATAATTTTGACTTGCTATAATTGACAAATTTGTTCTCATAATTTTGTTTTTTAATAATTTCTCTTATTTTCATGACATAAAAAGTCATAATTATAAATTTAGTGATTTTAGTTCTTAGAAGTATGACTATTTCCACTATTTCTGTCATGATTATGATTTACCAAAGCATGATTTTTTTTTCGTAGGTGACTGAAATGAGCATCCATAGTATATTTTCATACTTTATGTTCTCATTTATTTAGGTGAGAAGACACAAGGCATGATGGGAGTCTCTGAGCTCATCATCTCCACGGCGACAGTGGGAGTGCTGTTCTCCCTGCTAGCAGGACAGCCTTTGCTCATCATTGGCTTCTCTGGACCACTTTTGGTCTTTGAGGAGGCTTTTTATAAGGTACTTTTTGTCTTTATGTTTCAACCATTATGAAGAAAAGGAGGTACTTTCATTACATTAACATCTATCTTCCTGTTCCTCTCTTTTCCATCTGCTATCTTCCCTGTCGCCCCTTCTTTGTTCTTCCTCATTTTCAGTTCTGCCAGGCGCAGGGCTTCGAATATCTCACAGGCC
>NW_015518535.1:2680-3039 GCF_001515645.1 Sinocyclocheilus grahami | reverse complement strand
AGCCATTTGTGATTCAGAGTAATTTGAAGATGCAGATTCTGGTACCTCTAGGCATCGGCAGACAGCTGTGTGTTATGGGTAAGATCTTAAAACCATAGTGGAGTTTTCCGTCAAACATTCAGCATGATTTATTCTGCCCGTCTTTTAGAAGAGCCCGTTCCAGCACCGCTCCTCTTCACCACTGAGTTCAGCTGTATGTTTCTCATTCTCTACACTTCACCCCCTGACTGTAACGATTATGTGCCAGTCCCTCTTCCGCCCTCCCCTCCAGTCTCTAAACAGCTGGAGTATGTACAGTCTTCAGCCCCCTGTCCCCCTCCTCACCCGTGAGCATGTGAGAAAATGAACATGTGCTGCTA
>NW_015518535.1:0-942 GCF_001515645.1 Sinocyclocheilus grahami | reverse complement strand
CACACACACACACACACACACACACACAAAAGCAAACATTTCAGTCCTTGCTGGACTATCTTCAGCATCTTTAGCACATCTTTAGGAGGTCTGACTTTGATTTATGATCAAATGTACACTTTAAAAATGTGTGATTCAAGTTTTAAAATCTCCTTTGACTTACATTAATATAATGTTCAGCATTCAAAATCTATTTGCCAGTGATGATGTTGTACAATACGATGATGTCATAATGGCCTGGGTCCATTCTCCTCTGACTTTCTTCTCCTTCTTTGGATCATTTTACTACAATATTCTGCCTTGCAACTTATTGCAATACCTTCAGGAAATTCCATTCAAATCTAGTTCAAAGTACCACCACCCTCTCGACCACCGACCTATTCCCAAAAATAGCATAGATAGTTCCCACCTTTAGTGTCTCAATGTTTTTATAAATGCTTGGCTGTATGTACAGGAGATGACTGTTGGTTGAACTGAATCACTGGCCAACTGAAGCCCAACCCTACCGCTCTGACTGCTGTTGAGCAACCGCACACATGCCACAGCAGCTCATGATATGACAAATGTACATATTCAGCATCCAGGAATCCACCCTGCATACTAAGAAATGAGAGTAAGATAAGGATACTCATCATGACCCATTTCAAACATATCTATATAATTCTAAAAATGATTTGCTTTTATTTTCTACTGTGTCTACGAAATTAGGCAAAAATGTATTGTGTAATAATAGTTAGGTCTAATATTTCATTATGTATTTGGTGGATTTCCTTATAAAGACACAACCTACGTGCGGTCAGGAATCTGGTATGCTGTACGGGGGTGAAGACTGCTTTTAGGTGAAAAGTATTTTTCTTTCCAATACAAAAATAATATGAAAGTGCTTGGCAGGCTTGTACACCACAAATTAAATGAACAATTCACTGAAAAATGACAATCCTG
>NW_015518534.1:2020-3040 GCF_001515645.1 Sinocyclocheilus grahami | reverse complement strand
CAGAATAATGCGTGTCTTTTCCTCATGTCTAGGAAGCAGAGAAATAGAACTGAAAAAAGCAACTGCATTTGGAAAAAGATATCCTGATGGAATAAGTATAGGATTCGAGGAATTAGAAATGCAAGATGAATTTGAATGCATTGCATTGTGGTTTACTTCATATACTTTGCGTGCTTTTTTAGCCAAATGTTGCCGTTTATCCGGATCCATCAAACACACTGCGCACAGTATACATACTGCAGAGCTCTCGCTCTGGTTTAACTGCTAATTATCAGGTGATCATGTGTTTTTGGTCTCTTGTGATAAAAGACCCTAAAAATAAAGCCAGCAGCTCCGGGTGAACACGAGCGAATTGCTCTGGGAATCTTAGTGGTCGCAGAAGTAATTACCTGGAGAGGATCTTTACCTTCCTCAAATCATCTAGAGCTTTCCTGTCAGACGCACTGATCCCAGAACAGATGCTACTCTGATTCCTGAGTGTGTATTAAAACACATCTCTCTCAGGAGGTTTGGTCTAATGGTAGTTTTGTTATTGTTAACTGAAAACTAAAGTCAAACAATTAACTCATGAATTAAATTTTAATTTAAATTTAAATTTAAAAAATGCATTTTAGATGAAATTTTTTTTTAAAAATACTAAAACTGAAATAAAAGTAAATTAAAGCTAATTAGAAATATAAAAAAAATTAAAAATGTTACAAGCACATAATAAAATTACTAAAACTGAAATAAAAATAATTGAAAGCTAAATCCAAATATTAAAAAATACACTAATAAAACTGACATAAGCACATAATGAAATTACTAAAACTAAAACTGAAATAAAAATAATAAATAAAAATATAAAGCTAAAAGAAATAATGAAAAGCATATAGCAAAATTACTAAAAACTGAATTAAAAGTAAATTAAAACTAATATTTAAGAAATAATAAAAATAACAAAAGCACATACAATTACTAATATTGAAACAAAAACTAATTAAAGCTAAATAGAAATAAAAACAAAATCTAATAAAAATG
>NW_015518534.1:0-322 GCF_001515645.1 Sinocyclocheilus grahami | reverse complement strand
AAAAAAACAAGACTTAATACCTTAATTAATTTTGCTTTTCAAATGTATCCTCATTTAACAATTTTTAGATATTTCTGGAAAACAAACAAGGAAGAAAATTAATTTTTGCAGTGTAATTGGCATGATGCATACAGGCTTTTTAAATAATAATAATAACTCCCAAAAAATCCCATTGTCAGTTATTGCTCCTATTGTTGTTACTGTAATACAGCCATTTTTATTACAGTAATGAGAATTATTTTTTGTTTGCATTATGGTAATGCTTTTTGGTTAAAGAAAAAAATCACACATGTTCTTCTTTGTGAGATTCACCCATAACACA
>NW_015518533.1:0-3040 GCF_001515645.1 Sinocyclocheilus grahami | reverse complement strand
GATTTTGATTGCTTCCATTGTCCTCATTTGCAAGTCGCTTTGGATTAACAGGTCTTCTAAATTACTAAATGTAAATGTATTTTATGTATTTTATTTATTTTTAAAATCAATGCTGTTAAAGGCAATAACGCCGTCTCCTGACCGTTATAATGTGACAAATTCATAGCTCATTTAAAGGTAATGTCACCGCTAAATTAGAGTAATTTGGACAGTTATGCTAAATGGAGTCGAGTCGGAGTCGACTCCGAAAAACCTGGAACGAAACACCCCTAATTTACACTTCAAATTAGGTAGTCTGTCATCGATGACAGTAGCTCATTGGAAAAGGATGGAAAATGCCCTTAATTTTGTATGTGCTAATAAATTCTGCTGCCTGCCAGCTGCAATCACCAATAAAATGTTGTTCTATATTTTTTTCTATATCGTCATAAATATCGTGATATAATTTTGAGGCTATATCGCCCACCCCTATTTCTCAGTATAAGTCTACAAGTCTTCATTATTCTCTCTGCCTCAGGTATAAACTCATTGTGAAAAATATTTGATCATTACAAGGTTTACAAAAATATTTGATGATATACAAGGTTTCACCCTGACCACCCACTCGAGAGGAGAACCTTCATCCTGTTATAATGTGCATGCCACACATGCATTCAGATCTGCTGAACTGTAGTTGTAGGACTGGATGAACTGAACTGTGTGAAGATTTTACGGCACTGATGACAGACATACAGGAAGAAAACAATGTGGGTGTACTTCAGATGTGTACTTCAGGACACAGGAACATATTATTTGTAATATTTATTCACTGTCACATCTTGTGGTTTTTGAATGCAAAGCAAATGCAGATTAAGACATGTATTTGTAGTTAGTAGACCAAGACTGAATGTGAGAATACATTTAATATGGCTAGTTTGTGGTATTTGCTAAATGACATGGCGTGCAAGAACGTACATGTAAGCTTTTAAAAGCTGCGAAGCTGTATTTTTGAATATTTTTATTAAAATGATATATAAATATTATAATATAATTTCAAAATGAAATAAATAAAAAAATGCATTAAAAATAATATATAATATACAATATTTATCTTTGAAATTCTTTTCATATTTAAATTTTGGTGGTTCAAAATGAATACAAATGTATTTTGTATTTTTAATACAAATGTTTATTGCATTATTTCTAATAAAAATATATAATTTTTTATGCTATTGTTTTACTGGTTTAATACAAAGAATATAAGTACTGAAGAAGAAAAACAACTTTAAGCAACCAAGAAAAACTATGACATGACGTCTTACAGTTTACCATGTAGTATAGGGCTCGACAATAAGGACTGCCCGATGGCCCGGGGCAAGCGTGAAAGACGTTCGGGACATTAGACGGATTTGTCACTTTCCCGATCGGGCCACTGCAGCATCGTCACGACAAATACATACAAATGTATGGCAAAATACCCGTCCTGGCAAGTAACTTTGTAGCTTTAACAATGATTAATCTATATTTAATTTATACAGTGGAGTACAGATGCACCGATCGACCGTCCATTTTTTGTTTTATTTCAGACTATCTTCTGTTCCGTGCTTGCGCACAAACTGCACTACAATCATTTTCCCAATGGCCATTTGTGTGGAAATATTACGTTATTATTATACTTAGTCTGTAAACGGCCATTAACCGAGGCCAGAGATGCTGAAGACGGACACAAAGAGGAGAAAATACTGTAGCAGACAGAACCAGATCACTGTTCACGATGCATGAAATATAGGACGAAAATCCCAACCTTGAATTTTATGAATGTGTTTCTGAGGGGAACGGAACTGACTGTTTTCAGAAATGGCGTTTTCTTTTCATTTTGTCTCTGTATGATGCATTTAAAGATGATAAGATCATACAAGATAACAGATCAAAAACAATGATAACAGCAACTATTTCATTTTTTGTGGCAGGGCCAGTGAAAGTGTTGGCAGGACAAGTAAAAATTTTAACCATGTATTGATCCCTGTAGTATATTGCAGTTTGTTATAAAGTTACCAACCACTTGGCGAGTAAGTTTCATTCTCCATTTTATATTCCTGCCAACGTCTGTTTGTAGTCACATTTGGTGTTCATTTTTGACCCTCAGTCTTTATAAATATACTATATATGTTCTGTGCTGTGCTTGTTTGTTCACAGTATAACTGTTTTTTCCTCATAGTTTGCACAGAAGAGCAGATTATCAGAACTAATTTGTGTATTTGATCCACTGAATTAATTCATTTCATTTTGTTGTTTTCTTCTCTCAGGATTTACGGGTGAAGCTGGAGCATGAGCGAGAGAAACGGTGAGTCGGAACGTTCTTATTATTTCTGCAGCTCTGCAGTCCCGACTCTGATCTCCTTCCTCTCGTCTTATCCCGGCTCTCGTTACGCCATTTCTAAGATCTCTCGGTACAGGGAAGAACGGAAAATATGCCAAGCTGCCCAAAAGAACGGAACATTCCTATAAAAGAATTTTGACATTTCTATGCGCCGTTTCACCCACACTCTGGTACAGCTTGGCAGACGCAGGCAGAGGAAAGAGGAGGTGAAGCCAAGTGTTTGAGCTCAATGGCACACCCAGTATTAATTTTCAATGTCCTGTAGGTCATCCATACACCCACACACAGAACATGTCATTTTTTCCCAGCTCAAGACTGCCAAATGGCAACATGTGAGTCTTTGCAAAGTATATCCATCTGTGTTTTAGCAAACTTAATGTCTTACTAATGTACTCATAAAAAGCTGGTATTTTCCCTCATATCAAGCCAGTTTCCGCATAGGAAGAATCTATGACATTGATGAAGCTTTGTTTACAGGAAGAAATTTAACGTTATTGTCAGTCAATCCCACAAAGCCCTGCTGCGTCCTGAGTAGTGTTGTTTTTGGCGGCCTGTTTTAATTTGAGTTTTAGTCTAGTCTTTGTGTGAAGCTGTCATTTTAGTTTTTATTAGTTTTAGTTACATTCATACTCTTATGTCTAGTCAAGTTTTAGTCGACTAAAAGTCTGAGCATTTTAGTCT
>NW_015518532.1:2119-3040 GCF_001515645.1 Sinocyclocheilus grahami | reverse complement strand
GGCTGTTTATTAGTACTTATAATGCACATATTAATGTCTTATTCTCCAGGACCATATTTTAGATTCTGTAATCCACCTCATACCGAAACTTAACAACTACCTTACTAACTCTATTTACTCCTTTTTAACATACTATGCTTTTGGGACACACTTATTCTAATCTAACATACTTTTTAGCATTAATATTATGCACATTGGGATGCAGGAATAGTTTGTTTAACTTATCTAATAGCTCCCACTATAAAACGTGCGTTTTTAAAAGTAATGGGACACCAAAGTATAGCTATTCATGGAAGCATTCACTTTTCTCTCTCGGTTTCCTCCCACTCATCTATTGCACAGAACGCAAAGACAGTGGGATATCTGTTAAACAATAACACGGGAACTCGCCATTATGCTCCAATCTTGCCTCGTACCGCAGTCACCAAGTCCATCCAAACAAGAGGTCACATATTTAATGTGACCACGCTCTGCAGGACTCCACAATAGATGCCGACTGCAGCCAAAACCAAAGCTATTTTCAGCCTTATCAATATTTTTCATCTGTGGAGTATTGGGAGGATCAAAGGGATTTTTACACACTCCGGTCTGTCTCTGTCTTATCTGCTGATCAGGAGGGTGTAGCGCTGTGTGCCATTACCTCATAAAGGCAGATTACAGCCAATGGAATATCCCACACCGGCTCTAAAAAGGGAGGTGGCTGTTAGGTTTCCACACCTGCATTCCACAGCAGTGCTGATATTTATTAACACTTTATACTGATACGAAACCATCTAGCACTGGTCAAAGTTTGTATTTGCATTTGGAAACCCAGTCTAATGCTACTTTCAGGTCATATCAGAATGGTCATGTTTAGGAAATGAATGCACATGAACACCACACACTCTTAAAAATAAAGGTGCTTCAAAAGGTTCTTCAAGC
>NW_015518532.1:0-1880 GCF_001515645.1 Sinocyclocheilus grahami | reverse complement strand
TTACTAGTGTGTTTTTTGCTGCTGTCAAGTTTTCCTTGCTTATTGTTTGGGAAGTCATAAATTGATTTTAGTCCTAGCTGAGTCAGGAGGCCTTTCTGTGTAGAGTTTGAATGCACTCACTGTTTGCATGGCTTTCCTCTGGGTGCAGTTCCCACAATCCAGAGGCATACAAGTGAATTGAAGATGCTCACCCAGTATATGTCCTTACTTACAGCCAGAGATGCTGACATTTCTATGTCTTTATAAAGACAGAGAGCTTTTGTAGCATCAATGCAACAAAATGAACAGCGAGTACATTTTATGTAGTTGATACAGTCGCTTGTGTATTTGTTGATGGTAGAGAATACGGTTGCATTAACAGTTTAAAAAGACCAGTACCATGTTTTCTGATGCGTCCCGAAGCAGGAAAGTAGGGGCTCCAAGACTGTCTCAACCTGTTCCTGGAGGTTTAATGTCCTGTGAAGTTTAGCTCCAACTCTAATTAAACACTCCTAAAGCAGCTAATCAAGGTCTTCAGATTCACTAGGAACATCCAGACAAGTGTGGCCTTGTTCCAAATGGCACCCTACACCCTTGCAGCATTCCTCCGAGTCCTCACTTTTGTAACGTAAAGTGAAATTGTGAAAAGTTAAAGCCTAAATGATGAATGGGACACCTTACTGTCTCATCAGCCTGGTCTCATTGTTTATGCATAGGTATTAATACGTAACATTTACAAGCACAAAATGTACATTTTGTACGTTTTTATTGATGCTAAAATGTACAATTTAGATGTATTTCAACGTTTAAAACGTACAAATCGCTACGTATTTTTAGCTTAAAAAAAAGTAAAATATTGACGTATCTTTTATATCATTTAAGATATTCGTATCAGTACATTTTTATCATTTTATCAATAAGCGATCCTCCACGACGGGGGAAGTCGTGGCCTAATGGTTAGAGAGTCGGACTCGTAACCCAAAGGTTGCGGGTTCGAGTCTCATACCGGCAGGGATTGTAGGGGAATGTACAGCACTCTCTCCCACCTTCAATACCACGACTGAGGTGCCCTTGAGCAAGGCACCGAACCCCCAACTGCTCCCCGGGCGCCGCAGCAAAAAAACGGCTGCCCACTGCTCCTGGTGTGTGTTCACTGCTGTGTGTGTGCACTTTGGATGGGATAAATGCAGAGCACTAATTCCGAGTATGGGTCACCATACTTGGCCACATGTCACGTCACTTTCATTTAGATTTTTAGACCCCTTAACCTACCCCCAAACCTAAACTTACCTATTTTATAGCGAATATACATTTTTATAATTTTATCAATAAGCGATTTATAAGCTTAAACTTTGAAGCACGTTGACCCTCCAGGAGCAGGAATGTATACCGCTGATCAACAGCAATGTTACACTGCTTGCACTAGTTAAGCATTATGAAACGGACGTTGGGATCATCTTTTCCCCCCAATTTGACATACAGGTGCCGTTCATGTGCATTCATCTCTTAAATATGATCATTCTAATGGGCCTTGAGGGCAGCACTTTGAGTCCTGATTTTTTTAAATTAGAGTCTTGTCAATGCAAATACATATTATGAACATAATGAAGCTCTAATTGTGAATGTTTACTGTACAAATAAATTAGTGCATATTTTGTGTACTGTAGGAGCTTGATATGTACAATCTTTTCTCTTTAATTTGTTGAATTAGATTAAAAAAAATTGTCTAGTCTTTCTCAGTAAGAGAGGATAATAAATATGATATTGTCACCAAAATCATGTAAACACACATCATGCCAACTTCTGAACTCACAAACAGAATATTCCCAAAAGGACAGCAATAGGTCAGTGTCAAGATAAAATAAAAAATAACCACAGCGATTATTTGGCTCAATCGAACA
>NW_015518531.1:1929-3041 GCF_001515645.1 Sinocyclocheilus grahami | reverse complement strand
ATTAGACAAAATTAAGTTTCTGTAACCTTAAAAAATGTCATTTGTTACGTAACTGTGAAAGAGTTAGACAATATTTATTATTGTATTTATTCTTATTTTAAGTTTTTGTATTTTTGTCATATGTATTATGTAGTTAACTCAAACTTAATCTACAAAAAAAATATTTTGATACTTGAAATAAAATAAAAATTTGAACTGCAATCAAATAAGATATTAAAAACTCCAGTCTCATTTTTGTTTAGTTTATCTTCAAATACTAAAATAAGTAAAGCTAAGTAAAAACTAAAACAAATAAAGATAAATTGATCAAAACTATATAGACATATTTTTAAAAAACTAATAAAATTGACAGAAATGCACAACAAAATTACTAAAACTTTAACTCAAATTAAAGTGAAATCATAAAATATAAAAATAGAATACAACTCAAAATATTAACAAACACTATCATAGTATATCAATGATACTAAAATAGCATTGCTACAAAGTACAGACACCTTGATTTTAGTCAGTTATTTCATTCAGTAATTTAATAGTTTGTGAAGCTGCTTTTAGAAGCAACATTGCTTGTAGCAAACAGTTGACACTTTGTCCTTGATAAGTGACGTGTGTTTCCTACTTCTGAAGAGCAGCAGTGGCCATCACTGTTGTGCAGGAAACACTGGTGTGAGTGTGTGTTTGCATACGTGCACTAACACTGAAACACACCCAGATGCTGGATTACAGTGTGGCTGAAGTGTGTGTGTGTGTGTGTGTGTGTGTGTACAGGTATATATGGTTTATGAGGACACAAATGTGTATGTGTTTGCATACGTGCACTAACACTTGTGTTTGCATACGTGCCCTAACACTGAAACACACCCAGATGCTGGATTACAGTGTGGCTGAAGTGTGTGTGTGTGTGTGTGTGTGTGAGATCAGTGATGGTAATAAGTGAAGCTGCATGAATGACTCTGTCATACAGGGAGAGTCTAAATGAGACTCTGTGTGTTTGTTTTTGTGTGGGTGTGTGTAAGTAATGTGTATATACTGACTGGTGTGAGTCAGTACGTATATAGCTGAGCGTCGTCGATCATAAATGAGGGAACTGTGGATTTAAAGGCCAGTAATGA
>NW_015518531.1:0-1874 GCF_001515645.1 Sinocyclocheilus grahami | reverse complement strand
TTACATTTTTACTATATTTTATTATTTCAGTTACTTGCCAAGTCAACATCTAATTTTCAATTTTTTTAATTTTTATTTTAATTTAGGTTTTTCATCTAATATTTAGATTTTATTTCAGTTTAATTTCAATTGACGACAGCAAATTTTAATAGTTTTAGTTAGCAATAACAACACTGAAAGAGCAGCAAATTAATACGGCTTATGCTTATAAATACATAGTACACATATAGAGTAAAAATAGTCAATCATTATTTATAAAAATTAATACTTTTTTATTTTATATTTCAGTTAGTTGATTTTTTAAGTTTAGGTTTTTCATCTACTATTTCAGCTGTATTTTATTTCAGCTTTATTTCAAAGAACAACAACAGGTTTAGTTTCATTTAACAATAATACTGGAAAGAGTACCAGCAAATTCATACTGCAAATACTTGAAAATGCATATTGAGTAAAATAGCCAAATATTTTATTTCATTGTATTTTATTTCTGTTACTTGCCAAGGCAACATTTTTCATTTTCAATGAAGTTTAATTTTTATTTTAATTCAACTTTATTTCAGTTAACGACAATGAATTTAGCTATTTTAGCTAACAATAATATCCGTGGAAAATGCATGCACATCGTTTATGAACCAGTAATTAAAGGAAATGTATATACAGTATGTGCCTTTCTTGCTTTTACTTCCGAAATGAGTAAATGTACTGTAACTGTCCCGTTGTGTCATAGGGAGCAGTGATATCGCCCTCTATAGATCACTCCATGTCTCTGCAGCCCGCGTCCATGTTGGGTCCTCTTGCTCAGCAGATGAGTCACCTCTCTCTGGGCAGCGCAGGAACGGTGAGCACAATCAACACTTGAGCGCTTACATATGTGTTGTTTTGTTTCTATAAAATCCGCAAAATCATTTCCAGCTGTTGAAGTCTGTGAATGCAGACAGAATGCAATAGCGTTTGCATACTGCAGTATACACTACTGCTAAACAGTATGCACTATGAAATGATAATTATATCAAACATAAGTTATATTAAATTGCTGTCACATGACCTCATCACATTGCATGTGAATGGCAGTTAAATAAAAAGTTATTTATCATTTTAATTAAACGTTCCTAATTTCCTAATATTTGGCATCCCAAATAATGAATCGAAATAGAATTATTAAAATACACATGTGATATTACTTTTGTCATTACATTTTAAAAGGTCAAGTGCATTGAGTCAAGTGAATGCATTGCATTATGGGATCATTTTTTATGCAGTGTATACTGCACATTTTGGCAAATGCATTGGGTCCGGATATGCATGCATACAAATTTGCATGCTGTGCACTCTGTGCATACTATATACTGCCGAAATAGAGTGTTAGTATTCTATTTAGAGTAAGCTGCATGACTGATCTTGAATACTTCGCCACCTACTGGTGAATAATCAAGTTGCTATTAAAACATAAAATGTAATAACATTTTCTGTACATAATGAAAAGTTAAAGTTTTATGTTGGAAATTTTAGTGCAATAATATATATATATTTTTTGCATTATGATCACTGATTCTGCATATACTGGGCAAACGCTGCAAAAATGTATATTTAAACACATGCAGGCAACACATGACTCATGCACAACTCAGCAGAAATGCACAAAAGCAACCAAATAAAAAACTGCTGATGGAATGAGAGCACGAAACACAATGTGTGCAGATTTGTACTATAGCAGTATATGTTGGTGTGTTCATGTGAATCTCTCTCATCTCTCTCTCTGTAGTTTATGCCAGCGAGTCCAGCTCTCCAGGGGCCCTATATCCCTCCATACACTCACATGCAGACCACCACCGTCTCAGTAGAGGTGGGTTCATGACGAAAAACACTTTCCCAGA
>NW_015518530.1:1815-3041 GCF_001515645.1 Sinocyclocheilus grahami | reverse complement strand
AGATTTTTGTTTGACTTTTTGCACCTTTAATAAACATTTTCAAATGCATGTATTTATATAGAAAGATGTCTATTTTACAAGTTTGCTTTGGCCAAATTAGAAGTAATGCTTATCCCGCATGTTCAACTGAGAACTAGAGCTGTCTCTGGAATAATGCAGAGACCTAATACATTACTTTAAAATATTCATTTAAAATAGACATTGCAGAATCCTGGGAACTTTGTCGTCATGAAATTATATACTGAGATATAATTTTGTCATAATTTTGTATGCTATCTAGGTCACGGTATGGAGAGGACCATGCATGGTTGCTCAAAGCACGTACATTATCGTGTTGGAGCACTACACACGAGGCTTTAATGTATGGGGTAAATATAGCCTGTAATATAGAAATATATAAAATTATAATTTCTACTAGTTTTCCAGATACAGGCAGGCCCGGTTCCAGAATCAAATCAATGAGGGTTCTTCTGAAATTAGCTAGGGTGCTCTAGCCTTAATGTACATCTATGTATTATTATATCTTTGTTTTGTTATAGTTATCACTATCATTGCAATAGGCTAAATATAGGCTAAATGCAGCATTTATTTGCAGATGTCACTCCAGAAACTTTGCAGCGTATAAGTGGTCACTGGTCCTCTTAGCATCTTGAAAAACAAAACTTATTAAAATTCCGAAAGGATTATAGCCAAGAAAGTGTGCAAAGAGCATTCCCCTTATAATCATTAAAACGCGTCACTCATTTCAGTTTATTGCCATCTCACAAAGTTCTGTTACAATCAACGAAGCTCTACATTGCTCAATGAACGTCTTATTTACATCATGTTACACTTTGTTTGTTAAAATGAGAGACTCCCGAGCATGCAGCACTGCACAAAACTGGCATTTTAAGAGGTGAGTGGATTCTAACTTAAACGCTTGGCCATTGCATTCGAGGAAATCAACAGAAATCAATGTCGGTAATTGGATACATTGGTCAATGCTACAAAAACACATTGAAAATAGAAACCTCTGAAGCTCTCCAGAGTTCAAACACACACACACAAAAAAAAACACTGGAGCGTTTGGAAAATATGTTTTGCCAGTATCCTATGTATCCTATTTTTACACCTTCATCTGATGTGCTCTTGCTTTCATTTAATTCCCTCTAGCACTCCCGTAGAACCGACCCTGGACACAATTAATTGCAAAGAAATATGTAATGAGTATTTCATACATGTTTTTA
>NW_015518530.1:0-554 GCF_001515645.1 Sinocyclocheilus grahami | reverse complement strand
TTAACAGTGAGGTTTAGGGGTGAATTCATGGGTCATAGGCATGTGTGTAATACCCAGAGATTTGGCCTGGCCATTGCTTTAAGTGGATTTCCACTCAGATGGGCTGTTTGTCTACTGGAGTGGCTGTTGTTTTGGATGTGCTCCATGGAGGATACAAATTGCATTATTCACGGCATGCAGGCCAATAATGGCAGCAATGAGCGATGGGTTCCTTTTTGCTACTGACAGGGAAGGTTGAGAGAGGAGCTCTGTACAATTACCGCAGAGTCTCTGCTCGATCAGGCTGCTCTACGGCTAAAGTGAAGCAAAGGGTCGCTGGAGGCTTGCCCCAAGGGTTGGGGGTGTTTGAACAGGTGTTCAGAAGTTCAGATCCCTGGTGAAACCTCTATCTGAAGGAGAACATTTTCAGGTAGTGGAAATACTCTGAGCTGTCACTTTTGAACATCTTGTTTTGCCCAGATTTTAAATGTTTCTGTGAATCATTTTAAATAACAAAACTAAATTACTATAAAACTATAAAACATTTACCACTTTTAGATTTCAATAAGGCTTTT
>NW_015518529.1:20615-22450 GCF_001515645.1 Sinocyclocheilus grahami | reverse complement strand
TTAGAGGAACGTTCCATTCTATAATCTTGAAACCATTATGAAAACATATCTTTCTGAATGTTTTTTACACTTTCAAAACATTTTCTCTCATCTATGTGAACGTTAGAGGAAAATTCCATTTGATCATTTTTTGAAAACGTTATGAAGATGCTACAATGTTCTCTCAACATTTAAAACACCCATTTTTACATTTAAAGAACGTGTTTCTTGGTTATGTGAACGTTAGAGGAACGTTCCAGTCTATTATTTTGAAAACGTTCATGAGGATTTTTTAAGAATAATAAAAAAAACACATTTCCCCCCAAGATTTAGTTCATCGGTTATGTTTAATATTCCACGAATATTGCTCTAAGAACATTTTCTATTAAAATGTATCAAAAACAAACATCATCATCGGAAGTCACATGAATATTATAATCAAATTTCTTTCTGCTAGCATTACAAAAACATTGAACAAACATTAACGACACGTTTTGAGAACATTGTGCTAAGAATGTTTCCTCTCAACACTACAAGAACCTATGTCAGATATGAATAATGTTGTACGAACGTCACATAAACATTATTTGAAGAATGTTTTGTCCTAACATTTACATAACCTTTAATAAGAGCGTAAGTGGTGCATCAATGGAGCCCATATGCCACGAGTGGAGACAATAGAGGCATTCCTCGCATCCTCCACTGTTACAAATGATGAAAGAGCGAATTAACCGAAACCATGCTTGTACACGCATACAAACTCCGTCTCACAGGGCTTTAGACGTCATGTTTTGGAAAGTCTTTCAGGAGACGAGACGTTTGTCTGGCGAGCCGGCCAGGAGTTATTTATATAGCATGCAGTGGATCATTTCCATCGCGGCAAAGCCGAAGAATTTCAGTAGATAATCCACAATTATATACAACCCCAGAGCTCTGTCAGAGCCGTATAAATCCCCGCTGTTACCCGCCTGACAGGCCAAGGCCGGCGCCTCGAGATAAATCAGCTCTCGTGGTTTTACAGGTTAGTTGTTTAAAACGATGGAAGACTCAAGACTGCAACTGAAGCTCAATATTCAGTCCTGTTTCAGTCTAGATTCATTAGATGTGTCATGAGTGATGCTGTGATCCCACAGCCGATGCTCTGTTTATTTTCTGTGTTCTTATTATTTATTGATTGTTTATTATTTTTTAATGCGATAACCTGATCATTTCCATCGTTTGGTTCCCCTTGTCTCTTCTTTAACTAGCCATTAGTCAATATTTATTATGTATAATAACTTGTTTTCATGAAGTCTGAACTTAAGCGCTTGTTTCTGTGCATCAGATGCTGATTGGTTGGAGGTGGATTTGAAAGCATACTTATAAGAAAGAGGTGGAGTTTAAGAGGATTGATATTTTTGTTACTTAAAAACAAAATAAACGTTAACTGACATTAAATATATTATTTCAGCCAGTTCAGTTTAATTTAGCTTGAACTACTAAAATAGCTAAAACTAGACAAGCTATAACTAATAAATAAAAAATTCAAACTATATAGGCATATTAAAATGACAATAAAATAGCTAAAACTTTAATATTAAAGTGTAAACAGAAAATATGAAAATTAAATCTAATTCAAGATATGATCAGTCATATAAAACAACACTAATATATGCAAATCAATAATTTATTTTTATTTTAATTTTAAAAACTACAACAAAACCACTAAAGCTTTAACTAGGGTGAAAACATCAAATATAAAAATTAAATCTAATTGAACATATTACCAAAATAAAATAATTAGTCATATAAAATATCACTGACATACGCAAATTAATAAAAAAAAAAATATATATATATATATATTTTTTTTTTTT
>NW_015518529.1:2141-3041 GCF_001515645.1 Sinocyclocheilus grahami | reverse complement strand
TTTTTTTACCATTTAGGTCCTTTTCAACTTTTTTACTTCACCATTTTTTTTTTACCAAGTGCTTTTTTACTCTTTTAGGTCATTTCTAGTCGCTTGTTTCCTTCATTTCTGCTCTTACGTTCACACACTCAAGATTAATGCAGACTTGAATCATTTTCACACCAAAAACAACACAAATGAAATCTCTTCGTTTAAAAAGCATAAAAAGGACAGTTTTGGAACTCGACAGGCAAATATCTGTTATTGTGGATTGATTGAATCGTGTGCTTTCAGATTCTTCATATGATGTTTATTTGCGTTAGGCCTGTTATCCATCATTAGGATCGATTCTCGTGAATGCATGAGCTGATCAAACGTGTGTGCTTTGGATAAAAGCCTCGACCAGATGCATGAAATGGTTTGTATAATTCTCTTTGACAGAAAGAGCGACTGCGAAAGAAAGAAGCCGGCGTTTCGTCCAGCTGAGGACGTGAAGAGCATCAGACACAGGCCTAAAAGTGTTTGGAAACCCTTCCGATCACCACATTTTCCTTCTGCCAAAATGAAGCACTTTTACACTCCTCCTCACCGGTGAAGCCTATGCAATATCCTGCGTTTACGTGCAACTCACATCCATCCATTTGATGTGAGAAAACTACTGAATCATATGATTATTATAACCCTGAGTGAGTCACAGCCCTGTTTATTCACAGAATGAAGGATTCACTGAGGAACAGAATAGAATATTATAATATTATTTCCCTGTTGGTTCATGTGTAATGAATTATTACAACTCTATTACAGTGTCAGATTTTATTTACCTTTTTTAATTTGTACATTTATTAGGTGCAATAAAGCGTCTGCAAAAGGAGAAACCCGAAGAGAATATGTCTTCTGATTTCTTGCATTTTATTTTTGTGG
>NW_015518529.1:0-938 GCF_001515645.1 Sinocyclocheilus grahami | reverse complement strand
TGACTTTTTTTGGTACTTTTTCTTTTTTTACCATTTTAGGTCTTTTTTCCTGCAGTTAGTTTATACATTTACAGGCTAAACACTGCATGCATCTCTCAATGAATGGTCTCAAAAAACTGCACGTTTAATAATCATACAAAATATTGAAATGCTGCGTAAAGCAAGAGTCTTAGATTAAGTATGACACTTTTTTTTGTGAACAACACACATGCACTGCTAGTCAAACATTGTAGATGCATTCTGCTGCAGTTCAATAATCCTACAGTTAAACTGTGTTTATAGAAGCATGCATCTCTCAGTTAATGAGCTCATAAAAATGCATGTTTAATAATCATTAACAAATGCAACAAACTCTAGTTTTAGATTAAATGCACTGCTAGTCAAATTTTTTAGGCGCATTCTAACCATCTTTAGATTTTTAATTTTTTTTATTGGAGTTCAATAATCCTGCAGTCAAACTTCGTTTATAGAAGCACAAATACCTCATGCATCTCTCAATTAATGAGCGCATAAAACTGCATGAAAACAAATCTTGGAAAGTAATTTAAAGCTCCAGGTTTAGATTAAAAATGACACTTTCCGTGTCAACCACCCACGCGCACTGCTACTCGAAATTTGTACCATTTTTGGCCATAATTAAATTTTTTCATTAATGCAGCTAAACTTCGTCCTACAAATAATGCATGCATCTCTCAGTTAACGAGCTCATAAAACTGCATGTTTAATAATCATTCAAAAAATCTTTTAAAGATCAGATTTTGCACGACTACCCAAAATGTGGACGCTGATGGCAGAAAATGGGTTTGCAGACTACTCTAAATGGCGCTGGTGTTTCTGACTGTAGTGTGTAACGCTGCCAGACGCGTCTCTTCCAGCAGTCCAGGTCTAGTCCAGGTCTAGTCCAGCTCGATGGAGACGCAGCGGCACTGTTTGACGCG
>NW_015518528.1:0-3041 GCF_001515645.1 Sinocyclocheilus grahami | reverse complement strand
TCTGGCATGAGAGCCTGCAGGTGTCCTGCTCCATTTCTAAATGAACTAGCCATTGTTGATTGGCTGTCACTGTAAATCAGCCATCAGCTAAACTTCTTTTTGTCCATTCTCTTTTATTGAGGTTATTCACTCTCCCAAACTAAAAAGGAAAGTGCTTCTCACAACGGAGAGAGGAAAACAATGGACATCTTGCCTCCGATAGACCAAGCAGAATGGACTATTGTTGGGATTTTAAAATAAGAAAAGCAGTATATGGTGCTGAAAGTTCAGGAAGCTGTGAACAGGAAGAGGAAGTGAGGGCCGTGTGATGTCACTCGTCGCTCTCAACCGCTTCCAGGTTTTCTCACCTCGAGCAGCCGGTCTCCAGCTTTCAGACGGCCGTCCTGGATGGCGGCTCCACGCGGGAGGATGTTCTTCACATATATGGGGGCGGAAGTGCCAATCGGGACGTCTCTGGAGGTGATGCTAAAGCCCAGCCCCTCCGGACCTACAACACAAAAATAACAAACAATGCATGTGTAAATGAACTAAAGAGTCTGGCTAGAGATCAAACAATGACCGTCTGGGAATGTAATTTCACATTTTTAAGCTTAGTTTGGGTTGTAAAATGTCACTTTTTACAGCACATTTTTTTATTTATTTATTGTTTGTTTGTTTTATATATTTCAATTTATTTAAATGTGAACCAACCCCCCTAAAAAAATGTTTTTAATATATTTTCAGTTTTTATTTTCATTTTTGTTTAAATGTTCGTAATTTTGATATGTACTTTTGTTATTTTCATGTTATTTCAGTTTCTGTTTTTTAATTATTATTATTCTTTTTTTAAAGATTTTGAATATTTTATGGTTGGAAAGACCTTTTCCAGTTTTCATTTTAGTTTGTTTCAGCAATTAATGTTCTTTTGCATTTTTTTTTTATATATATATTTTTGGATATATATATTTATAACTTTAGTTTTCATTTTCATTTTAGTTTAAGTCTTATTTTTATATTTTTTTAGATGTATTTTTACATTTAGTTTATTTTTATTTCAGTTTTAGTAATTTTAGTACTCAAATGTATTAGTTTCAGTTATCATATTACCATATAAAGCCAACATCAATACAAAAATACATATCTAATAACTTGGCAAGTGTTTTAAACTAGATTTTTTTTATATGATTTTTATTTTTCTTGAACACTCATATCCACTCAAAATGTTGACTTCAGTGCAATTTTTTTCACCAAGGCTTATTACAAAATACAGTGAAAATTCTGAAATATTATTACGGTTTCAAATAGCTGTTTTCTATGCGAATATATTGTAAAATGTATTTTATTTCTGTGATGCGCAGCTGTATTTTCAGCATCATTCCTCCAGTCTTCAGTGTCACATGATCTTCAGAAATCAGTATAATATGCTGATCTGCTGCTCAAGAAACATTTCTGATTATTATCAATGTTGAACTTGTGATACATTTTATTTTTCAGGTTTCACAGATGAACAAAGTTCAAAAGAACAGCATTTATTTGAAATGGAAAACTTTTTTAACATTATAAATGTCTCTTGATGAATTTCCTTGCTGAATAAAAGTATTAATTTCTTTGAAAAACAGCTAAAGTGTTGCAAACATTTCGTGAATTCTATATTTGACACGGATTGCATATCGTCCGCAGTAAAATTACAGTCCTGCTCAAGTCTACTGTATCTAATAACTAATCTGAATCCATCAGACGGGATATTTTTATGTCTTTAAAGGTTATAGAGAAACAAACAGTGTGTTCCATGACTGCCTGTGCGCACAAATACAAATTACACAGGCAAAGCCCAAGCATATGGCAACACAGGCCACCCTAATTAAACGTTTCAAACCCATCTGTGTGCGCGGCACAACCGCAGCGTGACTTCAAATTTAGACCCGTGTGTTTCAGAGGCACGTGCTTTACAAATCTAGCGGGGCAGTAACATGACATGCTCGGGTCGTCATGCCAGCTCCTCCAGAACACACACTGTAGACATTTGCTTTTCCTCATTGAAAAGAAGGCCAACTCCCTTCAAACCCAGCTTTGAAGGGTCTTGATGTGCGCATGCATCAGGCAAATTGAGCTTTACAGCTCGCCACAGACATTAGTAAATCCTGGAAAATGTAGTTAGGCTCAGACATGGGGTACGCACAGCAATTTGCTCCCTGTCCACAAAAATGACCTTTTTGGGAGTGCCAAATGAATACGAATAGGCAGATGTAGGAGAAGCGGAGAGAAAGAGTAATGGTCGGGACACAGAGGGATCAGTAAGGTTGACCTTATCATCCCAACAACGGCTGTAATGGTAAAAGAAAAGGCAGTGGGGGAGATAGAGAGACTGATAGGCCGGACACGTGTTTTTATCTGGAGACACATTTGTAGCCTTCAGGACTGTCTGTGTTCGCTTATATCATATCTGGGATATGTCGTGTTCATGGTTTGTGCACAAAAAGGGAATTTTTCAAAAGGTTAAACACAATACTCCAGCATCAAAGCAAGTTATGCTCAATAAAACAACACTTGTGGCATCATAACACAAATAAAAAAAGGGAGTCGAAAAGTGAGGGACAGAATACGGTCACATTTAACGTTATTCTGCGAATTTTCACAGGCAAAATCCATTCATTTCAATAGAAATCGGTGCAAATCTGGAACTTCACATGAGGGTGAAAGATTTTAAAACGTGGATTTAGCAACGTGTTAAAGTTGGCTGTGTTGACTTACAGAAAGCTGCTTGGTGATTTCCGTGACTTCTCTTCATACATCAGTACACTATTAATCATTACTGGGCATTTGCCCATGAAATTTCACCAACATTTTACTAATGTGATCGAATCTTCACAAGAGAAGTGAATGGGGCCAATTTGCAAACGTTAAAGGTGCAGTAAGTGATTTTTGAGAAACTCTGTTTATATTTGAAATCACCAAAACATACACGCCCCTACCCAAAAGGATCACACCTCTATCTTAATAGCTCCGCCCCCAAATTTACAAACATGCTATGCAGCACAGGCAACTCCCCTATCATGAGTGGA
>NW_015518527.1:2290-3041 GCF_001515645.1 Sinocyclocheilus grahami | reverse complement strand
ATATATATATATATTATCTAGCCTATGAGATTGCTGTTTCATTGAAAGTCCATTCAACCAAAACTTTTATGCTTCAGAGACATTGTAAAAGTAATCCATATTAATTGAGCAGTTTAATCCAAGTCTTCTGAAGGGACACAATTGTCTATATGATGAATAGATTTAATTTAGACTTTGTGTAGGCTAGTGTTTCACACTAGCAGCTCTACCTTCAGACTGGTGGCACAGTTCTACAAGGGCTGTCTTCAGCTCCAGAGAGAATTTCAGCTTCTCCGTATGGTTGTCAGAGTCCATAAAACCACTGCGTAATGTTTAATCCAAGCCTTCTGAAGGGACACGATTGTTTATATGATGAATAGATTTAATTTAGGCTTTTATTCACGTATAAATATTCATCATTATCAATAGAACACATCAAATATGGCTTATGGAAGCTCAAGCATGCTTGCTTGATGCACTTTTCATGAAATATTTTCATCATACCGTGAATGATATAAAGCAGTTGATTCATTCATTGTAACCCCATAAGAACAAGAAAACGATTCCAAATTCCAAGAAGTTGGTCACAAATTCAGGTGTGACGGTAAACAGACTCAACATTCATTCATAATGGATGGGAAAAAAATGAAGACTACTGTGTTAGCTTTTGTATTTTTACCATGGGGGTTGGTGGAATTAAGCTGCTTTGTTTGTTGGTGTTTTCAAGGAATCCTGTTTAAAATGTCAAAGGTCAAAGCTCTTAAGCTGTGTT
>NW_015518527.1:0-726 GCF_001515645.1 Sinocyclocheilus grahami | reverse complement strand
TTAAAAGCGCTATATAAATAAAGGTGACTTGACTTGACTTGTTAACTTCCAAATGTATTTAGTGCTTTGGCACCCCTCCTAAATTCCTTGCATTCTACAGGCTAAATATTCTTTCTTTCTAAATGTGGCACACATGAAAATATTTGGGTTATTTATAGACCCGACCATCCGTCCAGTATAAAAACAGCTAACCACTGAAGTTACCAAGCATAGTGTGGTCTTTACTTAGCTGTTCAAATTTAAAAATTATCCCAAACCCATAGACAACCATAAAATGACATATCACTTCCTAAAACAGATAATAAGTCATAATACACTATTCAAAAGTTTGGGATCAGTAAGATATATTTGTACTTTCTATTTATCAAATAATCTTGAGAAAAAAAAGTTTCTTGATTTCCTAAAACTATTAAGTCATTTTCAACTGTGATAATAATAGGAAATGTTACTTGAGCACCAACTTAGCATATTAGAATGATTTCTGAAAGATCGTGTGACACTTAAAAGTCGAGTAAAGTCTGGTGAAAATATTAAAATAAGTAAGCAGTTGTTTTAAATTCTAATAATATTTTCAAATATTTGAATGTATTTTGATCAAATAGCATAAGAACATGCAAGACTTCTTTCAAAAACACTAAAAAAGCTTACTTTTAACAGTAGTATAAGATTTACCTTTAAAATAATAAATAAATATTTTTTTCAGAAATATTATATCTTTATTTGACC
>NW_015518526.1:936-3041 GCF_001515645.1 Sinocyclocheilus grahami | reverse complement strand
CTTTTCCATGACATTCTAATTTATTGAGATGCACCTGTACATGTTCTGAGTTTAGTGACTGTAGCTAAAATTAACCCCCTAACTTTTGTCAAAGGGTGGTGCTATAGAGCACCTTCTTCACGCCCATTTCTGAGCTTTCGATAACTCTGATGTGTGTGTAGAGTTTCAAGAAATTCTAAGAATGTTAAGTTCCTTAAAAACCATCTGAAAAGAATCTTAACATTTGACACATTGCCATAGCAACACTATTTAAGATATCAAGAATCCCTCCACAGTTTTACATCACCTGTGTGTTGACATTATTCTGATTCTGACGTAAAAGTTATTACACACTTTCTCATTTATCGCCATAATTTTATTGCAATTTTATATAATTTTATATATATTATACCTGATTTTTTCCAAGTCATGTATGACATCATCTATCGACATTTAGTGACTTTTCAAGCTGGCTCTAGCTATAACAGTGCCTGGAATAATGTTGGACTACATTTACTGTGCTTTTGGAGGTTGACGTTTATAATCATTCTTTTGTCTGCCAGGCAAATTATCATTTTGGATCGATTAGGAAAGTCACAGCACACCTCTGCTCAATTTTTGAGGCATTTGTGTCTGTAGTGAAAAGAAAGAAGAAAAAAGGTACACTTCACAAATACCATTAATAATACAATTATTTGATATAAAAGTATTTCATAGTTACCAGAGACATCGTTACAACAAAAAAGTGGCTGTCAAACATGTTTCTTTTCTTGGCTCAAAGCAAATCAGCAAATCAACACACTCTACAGTTTCTCGGTAATACATCAGCAAGGATTAACCTGCACTGAAACATCTATTCAGAAAGTTGCGGTCAAGCAAGTTTCTCATGTTTTATGCCATTCACGACCCCCATTCCATAAGTATGACTTCAGCATAAGGATGAATCCACCATCTCAACAGACAAGTATAAGCAGACATGACCAGAAAGGAGTGCCGTTGGACACATTCCAATGAATAGCAAATCTGCCACAACTGCCTTTAACAAATATGCAGGCTTCCTGTCATTTATTATATAGGGCAATGATATATTTTTATGTAAATGTACCTTAATATTTGTTTTGATTTTGGAGATTGTGTTTTATGTATATTTAATTTTGCTATTTTATATACATATTTCTTTAATTATTTACGCTGATTGATCATTTACAGTGCAGAAAAAGTTTGTTTCAATTATCATTTTACTTTGGGCCACTACCCCTCAAAATGTCTGTGCGTGTCCCTAATCTAGTTTATGTACTAATCTAGTTTATACTTTAACTTTAGCATTGTGCACTACATATTTCTGATTTATATGACACATTGCTTGTGATGTTCTTTATTTGTAAGTCACTTTGGATAAACATCCAAATGTCTAATGTTTAAATCAAATCTAAATGAATAAGTGGAATGCTAAACGAATACATTTAAATGTAAGTACCAAGTACCAAATTATGCCTCCATTCTTGGAACGTCAAAAGGGAAAGAAAAACATTGTGTGTTCATGCTGATCTGTCTGGTACACACCTGAAATCTTTTATGCTCACACACTGGGCTGTTTGTTACGCCTATATCACATTTGATGTCCTAAATTCTATGGGACTGTGAACAAGCCTTTTAATTCTCTTAGACTGTAGAAATATCCATTGTAGAAAGGTTGCTATTTAAAAAGATGTATTGTAATGTAATAACATAGCAAACTGAGCATGAATGTAAGCAACATAGGTAACAGTAAGGATATGGCACAATAGTGAATGAAAAGAAAATGGCACAAAAGAACACTAACCGCTTTTTGTAAAAAGGAATGTTCCGTTTGAATTCACAAGCTGATATTACCTTTTAATCATATGAAATCGCATGAGAGAGAAGCTTATTATTTTGTATGTAACAGTAGCTACTAGCACTGGAGTAGGGCTGTGTGGTTCACGAATAAACCAATTGTATGTGTGCAAGTTTACGATTTTACAAAGGTTTTCAGTAGTATGTATGTAATCAAAAACTATATGTGTCCAAGATACAGTATAAGAATTAATACTAAAGAACACTTTTAAAAGTGCTACTGATTTAACACTAAGCAGATGAAAAATTGC
>NW_015518526.1:0-892 GCF_001515645.1 Sinocyclocheilus grahami | reverse complement strand
CAAGTTTATGGTGGAAGAAGTTCAATCTTGGACTTTTGTGACTTAAACAAGAAACTATTTTGGTTAGATTCAGACGTTTGAATTTATTTATTTTCAAGTAAAAAAAGGAGAGGAAAAAAAACAGGAAATCCATGTGACTCCAGTGGGTTAACCTCAATTCTATGAAGCAACACGAGTGCTTTATTTGCACAAAAATGCATGGACCAACACAACAACATCTGCTCTCACATCAACACAACAAGCATTTATTTAAAAATATCTTCATTTGTGTTCTGAAGATGAACAAAAGTCTTAAGGGTTTAACACTTTAAGAAGAAATGAAGACATGCATCTTAAGAAATATCACTAAACAGTCAGCTGCCTGATGGAGGATTTGTGATGGATTTGTGATGTTGGGGGCAGAGATGTACCCTGTTGAGTCTAAAATTTGCGGGCAATAAAACATCTACCCATCAAATTATGAAAACAATTGGTTTGACAACTCATTTTGTTTGAAACAAGTGAAAAAATTATTTAATAAAAATGTACTTTTGTAAACTAATTTGACGGGACAAATTCATAATGAATGTTATGAAGCACAGGAACTTTAGTAATGTCAAATAGCAACAAAGCTATGATTATTTTTGTTGTTTGTGCCCATGATTCTCTCATAAGTTATCTGTTAAATCTTACCATCACCAGGTTCTAGTCTGTGCTTCTCTGCACAGTCTTTAAATGCCAAGCCAGTTACCCTGAGCCACTTGATGCGCCATGTCGATAGGCCTATGAATATGCAATTTCCTGATCAATTCTCTACTGGAAATAATTATATGCAATTTCGGGATCTATTTTCTATTGGAAATAGTGGTCATGAATCAAGTAAAATAAATATTGATTTTGGTGATCTCATCAT
>NW_015518525.1:2321-3042 GCF_001515645.1 Sinocyclocheilus grahami | reverse complement strand
TTTTTAAACAATATATTTAAATACAATTAACTGAATATCAATTTGTCAAAAATATGACAAATTGTTGGAGTACAGACATTTTGTATGTGTAGAACGACCTTCTTCTTAAGCTATTATAATCTTATGCTAAATAATATTTAACAAATTATTAACACTTTAGTTTAGAGACCAATTCTCACTATTTACTAGTTGCTTATTAGGATGCATATTACTAGCATATTGGTTTACTAACTAACTAACAAACTATTAATAAGCAGCAATTAGGAGTTTATTGAGGTAAAAGTCACAGTTAATAGTTATAGTGAAAATATTTAGCCTGATTTCTATTTAATGGATACATATTATTAGAGCTTGATTTTGTTAAATGGCAATGATACTTTATATCGTTATAGCCTTGAATCATACAATGGATACAATTGGGAGTCCTTGGTAGGTTATCAAATAGGATGCAAAGGAAGAACCATCTTAGTAAAAGATACCAAAAGGAACAGATTACTAAGCCTTGTTTGTTTCCCACGTTCTGGGCAATTATTTACGTGCCAATGAAAAAGATAAGTATTCTTTATGATACCAGAAGCGACAGAAGTTATTTTTTGAAGTTAAAAGTCTTTCTTTATCAAAATGTTACATTTAATTAAATGAGTTACTTGTTGTGTCTTTGTAATTATTTGCAAAAATTTACAAGCAATTTCTGAATAAAAATTATTTCAAAGTAAATCAT
>NW_015518525.1:0-2129 GCF_001515645.1 Sinocyclocheilus grahami | reverse complement strand
AAACAGTGACAGCTGAGGTGAGATAGAAAGAGTGCTTCGAGGAGTTTTTGTGGAATCTGATCTATGCCACGTGAAGACTAACAAAGCCTTTAATTGGGTGCTCTGAGGGCAAAGGAAATTTATAGAGCAACAGAATAGTGGTTTATTTTTTGAAAGTCATGATGGCCGGAGGATGAAAACACAAACAATCTACACATCTGCTTCTTATAAAGCAAAATACTGTATGAACTGCGACAGAAGTCTTAGACATACAGGCTCTTTTCCACCATCAAGCCAAACGGTTGTCATTGTAAAACTGTGTGTTCTGAGCCAGTCCAGCACATTTTCCACAGCTGCAGTTCTTTTTTCTATTGCATTATGAAATACAGCACATAAATTACCTATCTGATGCAAGATTGTGATATTGAAGGTAAACATTGGTGCCATGGGGGATAATCACAGAGGTAAAAGTTTCCAGACAACAATGCTACAAAGGACATTTATTGACATACTGTTATGTGCACTATATTATAATATGATATTATATTATTTTTAATGAGCTAGCTTGTATAATTTACCCTGTTGATGACAGAAGCATGTAGAAAAAGGCTGTAATATACTATAACAAAAAAAAAATTGTTTCACTCCAGGGTAACCGTGCTGACAATTACAAGCTGGATCATAAGCCTGATAAAATAATAATAGGCAGAATTTATTTATTTTTTAAATGGAACAGTTTTTGAGGCTTTAGAAAAAACATTAATAAAAAAAAAATCTAAAAGAGAATTATATTTGATACATGAGGCTTTTATGGTTAAGATGAGAACATCTTCTATATCTCCTAGTAATACATGTCGTATTAAGATGATATTTAAATGCTTAGTTTATGATCAAAGATCTGCAGTTTTTACTGTGGGGGCAAAACATATAATGCAATGCAATACAGTGATGACTGGTAGCTCAAAGTTGAGAGGACAAATGAACATTTCTCAAAAGCCCTACATTTTAATATGGTTTTTCTAAAAATAAAAAATGGTGTATGGATAATCAATTAAACCTAAGTTGCTTCAGTCCAGTAAGTGTTTATCTTGAAATATTGAAAAAAAGAAAGAAAAAAAAAACAATAAACAATAATAATTAATTAAATAAAATAAATTACCACAACCTTGAACGTTTTTAGAATTATACTAAAAGGCCTTTTACTTGCAAAAAGTTAAACATCAGAAGGCATGTAGTAGATTATATAAAACAGCTTTTTCTTTTTTTCCAATTTTTTTTGGATCATGTTCATAATTTAGAGGCTTTAGAATTGTGTGCATCAGATATGATACATCAAGCTTCATAGGGTTGAAGGAATAGTTCACACAAATATGAAAATTCTGACATTATGTACTCACCGTCATGTCGGTCCAGACCCACAAGCTGTTTTTTATGGAACACATTGACAGGGTTAGTAAATGATGACAGAATTTTGGGGTGAGCTATTCTTTCAAATCAAATTATACCTGAAGTCACAAATGAGTTACTCTTGAACATGTACATAACAGTCAGGAAAAGCCCAGTGTACTCTATAACAAATAGTTATAACATCTCAAAGTGCTGCAGAGGATGAATGTGCTCAGGGTGAATGGCTATATGCCGGTATTTCACTGATCCTGCCTATCTAATTTGTTTCTCGGGGCGTCTGATTAGCCTTTGAATTGCTGTGATTACGAGAAAAGCTCTCATGTTTTCTCAGCTGACAGTCAGTCGTATCTAGCTGCAGGCTAGCAATTAGCCATCCTCTGCCCTCTAATAGTAAAAACATGGTCCGGCATTTGAGGACTGCATTTAACATGAATTATCTCTCTGCAAAAGGGCATGTTTACTATGCATTGCCAAGTAACCTTACATTACAGAGCGCATTGAGTTTGTTAACATGATGTCTTCATTGCAGGTCAAATATTTTTTTCTCCAATATATTCACTTTTCACTCTGTGTTAAACTTTACCCTATTCTAATATTTATTTGTATTTGAAGATTTTATTTGTATTATTTTATCTTTTTTATGTTAATGTTGCAAATTTGTATTTTTTTGACAACTACCCCAAGACTCCTCTACTCCTCTGTGTCAGTCCTCCTCCTTCCCCAAAGTGATGAGCATAAGCTTA
>NW_015518524.1:2079-3042 GCF_001515645.1 Sinocyclocheilus grahami | reverse complement strand
AACCCAGCGCTGGGTTATATTTAACCCAGCAGTTTTTAGAGTGTATGAATGTTAATTGTATTTAATCTTTATATATATATATATATGAATGAGCATGCAGACATGAAGCTTCAATCTTGTTTGTAATCATTTCTCGTATTGTTTAAGGAGTTTGGGGTCTCTGAATGACTTTTTAACCCCTGTATTGGAAACATTTTAGAAACAAAAGTAGCTGCATACTGGTTAATGGCTGTTATTGTGCAGTTTGTCTGTTTCTAGTTTATTTTCCTGATGAAATAATAGAATCAGGTTATGTAAGCTAGAATTCCCATGGATACTATTGATATTATGCAGTTTATTTTTTCATTTTGAATGTTTTCTGCAAGCTCTTTGCAGGCTCTGGTTCAGTTCCAGGCATTATGTTTGTTTTTGTATGAATCTCTCATCAGCTCTTCTGCTATTTCAGCTGATTAATTAATGGCTATGTCATGTTGAGACAATGTAACAATTACCGATGTGAGCGTCGAGTAATTTTAGACACTAGATGGCGATGTGTTCACACCACAACACTCCAAATTCAGTACCCACACAGATTAAGTGGGATCTGCTTTTAAAAGGCTTGAGTGATTTCTGATAATTTTATAGTTACATTTTCTTATACATTAATTTACATTACAGGATGTATTAACATATGAATAGGCAATTGTCTGATGTTGCTCTAGTCTTTAATATCCACTTGAATTTTCCATGCTTCATTGTTTAAAAATAGGTCAACAAATGCAACAGAAAGTTATTATTAACGAAATTAAGCCCCATTTGAATTCTCACAGAAAGCTTGGTGGCTATTTTTGGAGCTACATTCACATACAAATTATGAACTGCTTTTGGGACCAGAATTTTACTTATTTCCTATTGGCTTTAACATGCCTACCACTCGTTTGCTTGTTTTCAACCCTATCATGTGTCATTCACGCATCTCAAGTG
>NW_015518524.1:0-994 GCF_001515645.1 Sinocyclocheilus grahami | reverse complement strand
TATAAATATACACATTTTCCCGTATACATGTCTAGCAGGACAAAAACGTGATATTTGAACGCAGCTAAAAAGGTGAATTGGGCTTTTTGAGTCGTCAAGCGCCCCCTATAGGCTAGTAACTTTAGCAGGCAATGCGGCGAAAGCGTCGCGTACTGAAGCGCAAGTACAGGCGCATTTTCTCACCATTCATCAGCCTCAGCGGTTGGATGCGCGGCCGGAGAGTCACATCAAAGAGGAGCTTCCAGCTGAAATAAACATGAAGTAACGACAGAAGAGGAATTTATATCAAACGCGGCATAGTGTTTCACGATCTGGGTCAGTTACGGTTTTTTCGTTGCGGAGTTCTGCTTTTATACCTCGAATAACTGGATTAATTTTAATTATGAGTTTAATATTGCTTGCTACGTTTTCGCGAAGGAGTGATTAGAAAATCGTGACCAGATCTCTCGCGTCAGACCACTTTAAACGACAGGAATATGGCCAAAAATATTGTAGACGTCCCAATGGATGATTTAAGTAAGATATCGGATGAAGAACTGCTTAAATGTAGCAAAGAGGAGCTGCTTAGGAGACTCCGAAAAGTGGATAGTGAAAAGATCAACTTGATGGTGGAACACGGGAACATGATGAAGGACGTCAATCGGAGATTACAAGTGCATCTCCACGAAATACGGAGCTTGAAGGAGGTCAACCAGAAACTGCAAGAAGACAGCCAGGAGCTTCGAGAACTGTGCTGTTTCTTGGATGATGATCGGCAGAAAGGGAAGAAGCTGTCCAGGGAATGGCAGAGATTTGGCAGGTACACTGCCAGTGTTGTGTGGAAGGAGGTTGGTATATTCCAACAAAAACTGAAAGACCTAGAAACCAACCAAGAGAGTATGATGAGAGAGAATGTGGAGCTAAAGGAGATCATCCTCATGTTGGATGATGAGAGGAATGGAGCCGGATCCAGGAGCTCCATAGACAGCCAATCCAGTCTGACCAATCTGAACGG
>NW_015518523.1:2231-3043 GCF_001515645.1 Sinocyclocheilus grahami | reverse complement strand
AGCATTTAAAACATTCTAACTAAGAATTAGAGGGTAGCAACCAAAGACTTGGTTGCTATGGGGAAAAATGCAACGGAAAAATTAATGGGGGAAAATGCAACGCTCAATATGGCCACTCAATCGCAGGAAGCTCCGCCTTCTGAATGAAAGAGCCAATCGCTAATCAGTAAAGTCGGCGTGTGTCTGCTGCTGCTGTTAGAAGTCCCAGTTGCTATAGAAACAGCACTCTAAAATGTGCGCTTAGGACTGCGCATGTGCACTGGCTGATCTAGCCTAAATAATACACTTTTTATAATGCTATTTGAGCGAAATAAACAACATTTAAGATACATTTGTCGTCAGATTTCTTTGGTGATTTCAAATATGAAATTTAATCGCAAGCTTCATGAACAGTTTTGGAAAATTTGATGTTTCCCCATTCAAAGACATAGGAGTTGCACTTGCATGCCCGAGAGGCGTTTCAAAGTTTCCGAGTGATATGACTTGTCTTAAAGGGACTTTGGTAGCAACTACATTGCACTATTAAAGGGATAGTTCACCCAAAAATGAAAGTTTGCTGTTAATTTGCTTACCCTCAGGCCATCCAAGATTTAGGCGAGTTTTTTTTCTTGAGTAGAACAGTAAAGAAGATTTTTTGCTGAAACCTTGGTGATTCATAAAATGCAAGTCAGCGGCTGCCCGTCTTTGTGCAAGAAGACTAATGCTTTGTACAGCATTATTATTTTGTAATAAATTTTATTTTTTTCGCGTTTTTGACTTCATGATGATTTAGAGTTGACAGGACTCGGGAAAGACTTTTAGTTTAGTTTTAC
>NW_015518523.1:0-459 GCF_001515645.1 Sinocyclocheilus grahami | reverse complement strand
TGGCATCATTGGCGGCAAGAGCCAGCGAATCAATGGGCTGCCTGGGAAAGGGGGTGGATCAGGGGGCGGAGCCCGGAGGCTGGGGAGACTGAAAGAGAAACGCAAGTCCAAACACTCACTGAAGAAACGGGTATGACACAGTACATTCAATAATGATGCACTACTATTGGCTACAGTAGCTGCTAGTACAACATTTTCCTAATGCAAAACCATTATTTTGTATTTGACCATTAAGGAGGAAGAGTCCAGTGACAGCAGCAAGTTTTACCAGCACCTTTTAATGAAGCCTATGTCAAACAGAGAGAGGTAGGATGCCATCACACACTTTTTATTTTCTGGTTTTAAAGGGTCATATTTTACACGCTTTGCAAGTCCAATTACCAGTAGAGGATGTATTTGTAACAAAAACAGTCATAATTTCATTTTACATTTGGCACATTGAAATAAACGGAGTGACTT
>NW_015518522.1:2423-3043 GCF_001515645.1 Sinocyclocheilus grahami | reverse complement strand
AAATGAACACAGTTCTTTTGGTTATAGTGATGTGAATGACTCCCATCCTGATTTTGGTGATGATGTTTACATGTGCTTTATGTTTGACTGAAGTTAAAACAGAAATCCATCAAGGACCGGCAAACCTTACCCCCGCACCGCAAAAGCACCTTCCGCTCTCACCCTTATAGGCCACAAGTCAGTGTTGCCTCACTCCTATATCCCAATAACCAATCACGTCGTCAGAGATGATTGCATGCACACTCTCACCCACTGCAACTCATTTCAGTATATACAGTGATTTCTGCACAAATCCTGTACAATATGTCTTTGAACTGCATGAGAAATTGCACATGAATGTATTATTCTTGAAGGAATCGTTCACCATAAAATTTCAACTGTCATCATGTGCACACGCTGATGTTGCTCACAACCTTTTGTCTTCAGTGGATGGTTTTGAGCAGCATAAAGTTGAGCTGATGACAGAATTTATATTTTTGAATGAACTCTTTAATGATTCGATAAATGCTTTACACCTGTGTGATTAATCACATTCTTTGATTAAATGATCAGCAAGTCCTGTCTAGATTTAGAATGGGTGGTTTTTACTTTAAGAATTCCAGCAAAGATAGAATATCCTG
>NW_015518522.1:0-965 GCF_001515645.1 Sinocyclocheilus grahami | reverse complement strand
CTGATTGATTTGGTTAAAAGAGATATGAATGTTGAACTGTTATTAAGGTCATGCAGTGGATTATCCGGTACTTTTTGCACAGAGCTTGGCTGATGCTGTGGTGAACAGCTTGATGTCTAAACGTGATTAATTGTGTGACAAATATTGTTTGATTTATTGTGTTCATGTGTCTAGCTGAAGACACGACAGGGCATGGAGCTCCTCTTGCAGTCAGATAGCGAGAGCCTCATCAATGAGTGGCACAAGGCCTTGACTGAAGCCATACACACATATGTAAGATCACTCTTCTATATGTCTTCACTTGCATTACCTCGGCCCTGTAATTATTCTGAATTCTTGTATGTGTGTTTTGTGTTGCAGGCTTGGGAGTCTGATGAGGCCATTGAAGAAGACATGCCAGAATCTCCTGACACTGAGAAACATGACAAAGAAAAAGAGCAAAGAAACTCCAAGAAGGGCAGAGGTGTGTGTGTGTCTATGTGAATAATTCTGTAGAATTGTTTCAAAACCTAGGCAGCTTTTTGGTGTATTGCTAAGCTAACAACACAATACTCTAAGAATAAAAATGCATGAGACAATCAGCGGTGAGTGATTTATTTATAATACAGCCCAGTCACATCATTCAGCCCAGTGCACTTGGAGTTGTGTACCATTCCTTAAATAGACTTCTCTTTCCATGATGCTTTAGATATTAAGAAATCCGTAAGCATGGATAATGCAGAACAGAAGAAGAAGACCAAGCTGATAAAGCTCCTCACAGGCAGACCCACTTTACAGGCCGTCAAAGACAAGGGTTACATTAAAGGTACCACGTGTACATATACACACAGAACTGGGTGAACACAGAGTTACTGGTAAAATTCAAAGACTGTTATTGTTTGTTTCTCTCTCTGTAGATCAGGTGTTTGGCTCCAGTTTGAGCAGTCTTTGTCAGAGAGAAAGTACCACCGTCCCTCACTTTGTCT
>NW_015518521.1:0-3044 GCF_001515645.1 Sinocyclocheilus grahami | reverse complement strand
ATTAAAGTGTGACAAACATGCAAAAAAATAAGAAATCAGGAAGGTTTTCACACCACTGTATATATATATATATATGTGTATGTAGAATATATAGAATATTTTATATATATATATATATATATATATATATATATGTAGAAGCAGACAAATAAACAAACAATTTGTAATACAAAAGTTATACAAAAGTTAAACTGTCTTCAGTCTGAAACATCTTAAAATGCACTGTAATGTGAACACGTGTTAAGCTTTCTTAAAGTGATCAAAATTACATCTGACAAGTCGCAGTGGGGAAATAAAGCATATAAAGAAAAATCATACATGTAAATGAGAAAGGTAAAAAACAACTGGGAATAAAAACTAACAATATGGCAACAAACACTAGACATTTTGAGAAAAAAAAAGTTTAGTTATCAAAGTTATTTCCTTGTCTTCAGCCATGAAATGACAAAAGCATGTCTTGCTCAATTTGCATTCTTTCAACACAATCATTGTTTTTGAAAAGACCAAATCACTCGATATTGAAGAAAATGAGCTGGGATTTCAGTGCTGGAAAGGAGGCACTGCATTTGCCTGTGTGAGAAACCTGAGGTTTCAAAAGTATCAGAAAAATGTATTTGTATCAGTATGCATCGGTATTATGTCCATCCCTGGAGTGGATACCGGTAGAAGCTAATGGGATTTGCTTCATATGGCTTTACTTTCCCCGAAATACAATATCTGGCAACTGCTCCTGAAAACAAGGGGACTTATTTCCCTTGATTTTTCAGAATTCTGGCTCAAAGGGCAGGCCGAATCCATGTGAACCCCCTCCTGTTGAGCATGTGGGGGGAATGTAGCACTTTGGTGCGAGCTCCGATACCTGATTGCTCTGGCAGGATCATGCGGATCTGCACAATGGACGCTATCCCAGTTTCCACACAAATCCTGAGATTCCAGCCTGGAAAGAGCACTCAGACAGACATGCTCTTCAGTCCCGAGCTTAGGACACATCCTGCACTACTTACACTCTTAAACTCTTGCTCTTTCACGCATTTCTCCACTTCACTGTGTAATTGGTCCGGGTTTAGAACTGGGCTGGCAACATAAAAACTGCAGATACTGAGACAATCTGGATGAATCTCAACCCACACCGATTCTCAGTAGCCTAATGCCAAGGTCATTAACTAAATCTTGACTTAGAATCAGGGATGGGAAGTGAGATCTGGTACTTTTTCTAAATTAATTTATGAGCCGGATCTTTTTAGTGAATCAAAAAGATACAGTGTAACCACTGTAGTCCGATTGTGCTGAATGAATGAATCTTATGAGCTGGTTCTTTATTAGTGAATCAAAAACGTATGTTGTGACCACTGAAGTTCAACTGCTAAATGAATGAACCTTTTGAGCAGATTCTTTTTATTTTTTTAGTTTACTTATTTAGTAAACGTATAGTTAGACAATTGTAGCACAATTTTTGAATGAGGAATCAAGGAAAACATATATATGTATATATTTTATGACTAAAACATCTGAAATTAAATATTTAAACAAATTCGCCTGTTCTAATTAGGGTTGTCAATTGATTATAAAGTTGCAAAATAATGCAGATTAATTTATCAAATTTATAGATTTAAATCTTCCTATAAATATAATATGAATCAATTTTTAATACAATATTAATCACATAAACATCACATATTTTCCCTGACTTTAAGAGAAAATACCACCCAGAGGTTTATTTGTGAGTTTCACTCGTAGTATCCTCATTACACCTTTGAGTGTTTAACCTGAGGTTCCTCCAGCAAGTTTCCTTAGATAAAAGCTTCTGCTGAAAGACAAATAACTCAAACTAATCATTTTGCTTTCTTTGTCTCCTAGTGCTGAAATCGTACATCATTCACATAAGGGACATTTGGATGTTCTAGCATGCTTGCTCTTTGTAAGAACATTCATTTATTTGTCTTTTCTCAGTATATTTGTGGAAAGATGTATGTTTCTTTTGTGCAGACTCTAGGTAGTCAAATTTGTTTTTCTGTCTCCTCATCTGCTATCTGGTGGTTTATTTTTGTCTTAACTAATTTGTACATCAGTCTGTCTCTCTTGAATTTCTCTCTATATATATTTGTCTAACTGGCCATTCACACAGCTCACATTCTTTTGTCCTTCATCACATTTCCCCCAAGCAACATTATGAATCAGAAATTGGTTTGACAGCAATAACATGGTACATATTGCAGGCACTCTTTTATATCACTGTATACTAATAAGTCACATTTAATGTTTTCTGTCATTGTCATTTTTTACACGCTATATTCTGTATGCTTAAACCGACAAGCTTATGTAATTACACCATCCATCATGCTGTCATGAGCTTTGTCAAAATAGATAGCAATAGACACAGACAAAGTGATAAACAGACAGACTAATAGATAGAGTAACGAAGTAACAGAGAGACAGATTATAGAGTAATAGAGTGACAGACTGATAAGAGCGATAGAGAGGCCGACATAAAGCGACAGACAGAGCGATAGAAAGATAGATATTCGAAAGCTTTCAATCATCAACAAATTAAGAGTACTACAAAAATAATTTAGCGCAAGTAAATTGATTTGAGCAAAATATTTTAAATTTGTAATAGTCAGTATTTTATATTTCTTTTTAATGTGTATCTTAAAAAAAAAAAAAANAAAAAAAAAAAAAATTTCAACTTAAAAAAAACTTTTTTAAATATTTTACATTTTTGATTTTTTTTTTCTCTTAATTTTTCCAGAAGTCTTTTAAGTTTGTATGATTTTCTTATTTTTTATTGGGAAAAGTAATGTCGTAAGTCATGTCTGTTTTCAGTGTTTTATTGCTGTTAAAAAGTGACTGTCAGCAATAAAACCCTGAAAACTGTGCATTAGCGAGTGTGGGTTTCATCCTTGTTTAGAAATTAATCAGTTTGATATAAACTTGCTATCCTCCAGAGTTAAAGTTATTCCAAAATAATCAAAGCATGATAAAAAAAAAAAAACTATATATGAAGAGTTCATTTGCAAAAGCCGATAACTCAAATTTTTTTTTTT
>NW_015518520.1:0-3044 GCF_001515645.1 Sinocyclocheilus grahami | reverse complement strand
GGAAAATAGTGAAAGGCTCAAGAGCGTGCATCTGTGAGGGAAATCACTTGCTACGTGAGACTGCCAAGTCATTGCGGGCCATCTGCGATGAGTTGGTGTATTGCAGATTTCGAAATTTAATAACAGTTTTCATACTTCTGTGTTGAATTTAGGATTGTGTTCAGCAGTAGTGTTTTCTTCCATGTTATTTTAACAATTTGTCTACTCGTTGCCATTTATCTTTGTGCCTAACATGTATTATATGTACAGAAGTGGCTCTCAGCTGTGGGTATGTTACCGTAAAGTGGGTTGCAAAACTGTTCTGAGTCAGGACAGCAGGGAAAACAATGCTAAATGCAAATAATATATATAGGCCTCATTTTATATAATCCATATAATCCTATATTATGATAACACAAAATTAAATGTAGGAGAAAACACTTCCCATAGCTTTTGTTGTTAATGTCAAAGGTGTCAAATCCAACATTTATTTTTGTAGTCTGGTGAAAACTGACCGAATTAGGCATATGCTGAACACAGACAGGTTGACATCCTTAAAAATGATGGACAAAACTGCTCAAGTTACATGAACATACTAGACAGGTGGCAATAAATAAGGTCTCAAGGTGATTTCACACTATGGCTACTGATAGTGTGAAATCATCCCAATTCAAAGGATATTTAGAAACTAAACACTCAAACTATAGTGACAGTGTAAAGTTATTCAATCTTAACATTATTATTAAGATTTCCTCCCATTCAACCTGTTATTACCTATGTAAAAGTTTTTATAACAAAATTTGGTTACACTTTATTTTAAGGTATCCTTGTTACAGTGTAATTATACATTTAAGTACTGAGTAATATTAATTGACTACATGTACTTACTATATGGTTAAGGTTAGGATTAGGGTTGCTTGCATGGCATTAAATAACTGTTATTATGATAGTAAGGACATGTAACAAGGACACCTTAAAATAAAGTGTTACCAAAAATCTGGTATATTGGGTCACTACCAGTGTAAAATCTGCCTCCTAAAGTAAAACCAGTTGAGAACTTATAGTAACTCCTTTCAAAACAATTGATGGACAAAGAATCAGATTTACATAATAGAAATAATGTTTAATTTCTGTCATCCGAATTAGTTTGGACCAGCAAAGCTGCTTTGGGCTTTACATTGGATTAAAGCATAAACCAACATGGTGTTGATATCAAGCATGTCTCTGGCTTTTCCCCAGTGCTGTTGAGTCGAGAACAGTATGTGGTCTGTGCAGTGCTGTTGTTGCTCCAGAGCTCATTGTGATGGGTGAATACACTGATTCACATGCAGAGGGAATGGGATGATGCCATGGGGGCATTGCAGCTGGGTAGGGAAACATCTCTAAGCACCATCGCACACAAATAAACACATCAGCAGCCAGCTATAACAGCAGGGGAGGTACAAAGAGGGGGCTCTGGTGGTGAGACTCCCTGATAGGCTGTTGCTTTGTATCAAAGCATTTCTCTGCTTTGACTCCAAGGTGTTTTATTACGATGATAATTCAGCCACTTGATTAATGCCTGCTATAGTATGTAAGGACAGTCTGCTGAAAGCTAGTCTCATCTTGTAAATCTACTAGACTTTGACGGGACAACAGGTCCTTAAATATAGGTATTCAGGCAAAAATTATTTAATTTTGCAAAAGCATATGCTGTGTCTCGTTCCAATCCCTATTATGTGAATCAGTGTATTGTGAACACAAATCTGGCCACTATAAAGGACCTTGATCCAAAATCTATGATTTTTCGAAAAACAAAAGTAAGCATGAAGGTGAACCCTAACCTCACCTCTAAAAATAACCTAACATGGGGGTTAAGCAGATTGTATGAAAATGATGCAAATTCGGCCACCAGTTTAGCAAAATGTACTGCCAAGAGACTGTGTTGGAAGCACAGCTCACACAGAAGTCACTTTCAAATCAAGCAGCTTATGGTCAACGCAGCAAATCTGCATGGCCAGCTTGAGCCTCTTGCAAAATCTGCATGGGGAAATATTTTGTCCTTACACATCATGTGGACTACTAGTTAAATGACTGCACATTTAGAGTAATTTGTTTGGAAATCAGATTAAACAGATTGCACTATTTGTTACTGAGTTCCGGAATCAGGCTACACTGAAAAACAAATGCATAGAAACAATTTCCACTCAGAAATGTTATACTTAATTTCACAGACAATTACAGACAAGACAGCACATTGAATCAAACATAAAATTTTGAAGTAGAAAGACTGAAATAGTATTTTCTCATAAAATTTCTCCAAAATTGAATTTACAACTTTTTTACAGTGTACGCTGCAGATTCAGTAGCATTGTTGCAGCACCATTAAATCACTTGCTCATAGTGATTTATTGTGATGTTTCGTCCTCATCGCTGTAAGAATGTACACACGGGAACCGCTAATGGAACCATACGTTACAGGTTGTGAAAAAGATTGAGGAAAGGGATTGAGACTCATCCAGTCATATATAAATCCGTGATTCAGAAGAAATGAGGGGAAATGTGCTGAGGCTGGAAATATACTTCCAGAAATTCTCAGCTCTCAGTTTATTTCAATAAGCTATAACTAGTCAGAATAGTGCTGTCAAAGGCTGATTCTAAGTCGCTTGATCAGTTAATCTGCTGGAAGGGCAGATCGACACATTTTGAAGTCTCCATTCTGAGGCTCAAAACAGTATTTGACTTCCACTGATCCTTCAGTTCAAGCCATATATTTCTTGTACTTTTCTTTCTGATTCCTAAACATGTCCATCTGCAAGACGGAGAGCTTTTAAACCAGAGCTTAATGCTTTGATTCAATACAAAGCAAATCTCTTCTTTCATCAAGATTTGTAAATGCTTAATCCTCAGATCATGTTCTGTGTACAACTTCTAAATTCTTATTGTTTTTTATCTTTTAATTAGTTTTTGAGTTCCTGTAGTTTAACTGCTAGAGCAATGCCAAGATCACTACTGTTCTCTACTGTTCAAGATTTTACCATTAAATCATCGACCAATTAATTAACAGGCCCTTATGTCACCATAGA
>NW_015518519.1:2007-3044 GCF_001515645.1 Sinocyclocheilus grahami | reverse complement strand
ACCTCAGTACACATGGAAGGTTTCACTGGTTACACTGGTTTAAAAATGTTTAAAGTTAAGGTCCTGTCATATGACTCGCGTCAGCATTCCCCAGTGCACTGAGCTCTGTGGAGAGAAGCATCAAGCTTGCTACGTAACTGAGCAGGTCAAGTGTGGAAACACTCGAAGTTCAAACTGTAACTTTGCCAATTTGCCAGACAATGTGAAAAAGTCTTAAAGGAGAAGTTCACTTCCAGAATGAAAATTTCCTGATAATTTACTCACCCCCATGTCGTCCAAGATGTTCATGTCTTTCTTTCTTCAGTCGCGAAGAAATTAAAGGTTTTTGAGGAAAACATTCCAGGATTTTCCTCCATATAGTGGACTTCAATGTTGGCCAATGGGTTGAGGGTCCAAATTGCTTCAATGTAGCTTCAAAGGGCTTTACATTATCCCAAATGAGGAATAAGTGTATTATCTAGCGAAACAATGGGTCATTTTCTAAAAAAAAATTTTTAAATTTAATTATATACTTCTTAACCACAAATGCTTGTCTTGAACTAGCTCTGCGTCCACGACTTCACGCATTATGTAATTACGTATGTGTGATGTAGGTAGAAGTACCAACCCAGTGTTTACAAATCGAATGAGCAAAGACTAATCAAACGCCCTTTACCAAAAAAAGTTAAAACAATGTCAGATGATTTTGAAGTTGGGAGGAGAAAATGATATGGAGTTTTTCGCCCTACCCCACCTTTTTAACCCAAGTACACATGAAGAACTAACCACGTGTGACCTTTACAACGTGATTACGCAATGCTTGAATTCATGGACGCGCATTGCAGAGCTAGTGCAAGACGAGCATTTGTGGTTAAAAAGTATATAAAGGTTTACTTTTTTTAAAAATGGCAGATCGTTTTGCTAGATAAGACCCTTATTCCTTGGCTGGGATCATGTAGAGCTCTTTGAAGCTGCAATTTGGACCTTTAACCCATTGATCGCCATTGAAGTCGACTCCAAGTCCAAAAATCCTGAAATGTTTTCCTCAAAAAACTTAA
>NW_015518519.1:0-944 GCF_001515645.1 Sinocyclocheilus grahami | reverse complement strand
CTTCAACGAGATGATGTCCAAACACCAGCTCAATGAGGCTCAACTCGCCCTCGTCAGAGACATCCGCCGTCGGGGCAAGAACAAGGTTGCGGCACAGAACTGCCGCAAGAGAAAGCTGGAGAACATTGTGGGCCTGGAGTACGAGCTGGACTCGCTGAAAGAGGAGAAGGAGCGTTTGATGAAGAAGAAGAGCGAGCGTAGCTCCAGTCTGAGAGAGATGAAGCAGCAGTTGAGTACCTTGTACCAAGAGGTCTTCAGTATGCTTCGAGACGAGCACGGCAAGCCCTTCTCGCCCAGCGAATACTCCCTTCAGCACACAGCGGACGGCACCGTTTTCCTCGTTCCTCGCCTTAAAAAGATTCTTGTAAAGAACAACTAGCTTGGTTCCTTCTACTCTGTCCTTTCACACTTGCTTCTGTTTTTTGGTACTGCTTTTCTCTTGCTAACACGGTGTCCTAACCAGGCATGACGCAATGAAGCGACAAAGGCTCTTCCCACGTCAGTGCGTTTATCCTGACCAGCCACAGAATAAGGTGGTGGGAAGCGCCGCCCACAATGAAATCTCATTGGTCCAAAATCAGGCTGCATGTAATAGTACATTAAGCATCATCAAATATGTTTCTATTCCACACAGTTTAGTCACATGAAGTGTTGACAATATCGCTAAATCCATCGCGACTGGTTAGGACACGGTGTATGTTTTACGCAAAGGAAACAACTAAATAGGAGCGTATTTTTGCTTGTACATCAACTGTTGAAATGGCAGAACTATTATATACGTTTTGCGTATTCTACTTTCCTAATATTCTTAACCTCCGTTGGATTTTGTACTCCTTTATATTTTCTCTGAGATTCTTTTACCTATATGGTTTGTAAATACATTTATACTTTATTTGCTATTGAGATAGGAACAAATGTACTATGTATATATATATATATATATA
>NW_015518518.1:0-3044 GCF_001515645.1 Sinocyclocheilus grahami | reverse complement strand
AAAAAAAAAAGTTTATATGTTCATTTAATTAAAACTTATTTGATGAGGGGTTGAAGCAATATATTAAAAGTTAATATCAGCGTCTCTCGCAGCACTTGTTCTTCTTCAAACAACTTTTCAAAGACACTGAAAGACCCACTAATATTTTTGCTGCGATCTGAACCTGCACCTCTTCTTTTGTATCCATGAAGTTATATCTTTATATATCCAAGACTAAAACAACTCTGACCATTTTTCACCCGAGTGATTTATCGTGCTCTCACATTCGCAGACACACAAAAGTTGCTGTGGCACCAGTAAAGTTCTTTTAAAGAATGAAAAACATGCTTTCATTTCTTCTCTAAGCTGCCTGAAAGACATTACCACCCCTTTGTAAGTGCAATCAATATTTCTGCTCTCAGCATGCCTTTGTCACCTCTCTTTTGAGCAGTTCTGCAAAATTAATTTTCCACCGAAAACATTTGCTATAATGTAAGTTTTGTTAGAAAGCACTTGTTAGAAACAACTTCGGTGCCGTTTCTGCCCATTGTAGTGACATGCCAAGGTGAGATTGAAGCCGCAGCTGTGCTGCAGCACATAATAGCGCAGTAAACAGACAGTGAGCTCCAGCTTTGCCTTTCATGGTCCTTCAGACCTGGCTTATTAAAGCAAAGGGGATTTCATTTTTGTTGGCAACATCTTGACCGCAAGACCAAAGAGAAACCAGAGAGGACAAATGTGAAGCTAACCTGGCAAGGTGTCATCAGGTTTATGTGAAAACTGATGACAGACTTTTTTTATTATTATTATTATTTTTTATGTCACATAAAACTAATTATTTTAACACCGTTCAGAGAATATCCAGAACTTCTGATAGTCTGCCTAGTCTTAGCTTTTTTTATTTTTTTATTTTTTTATTTTTAAGCCATACATTTTACATGAATCCTTTCAAAATGTTTATTCAAATGTGTTGTTAGTGTGTGTCTTTTTATTTAAAGAAGAGTATCTTTTTCACATACTTATCAGAGACATATTTAAAGATGCTGTATGTAACTCTTTTTTGATTAAAAATGAGCAAAAATTGATTAATAAGCAAATTTTAGTTGGCAGTCATCATTAACATCTGGGGAATTACTTGTTGTCAAAACTATAAGAAACCTCGAACAGAGCAGAGAGCCTGCAGTCAAAATGGAAACAGGCCTGTGCTAAACCGAGAATAAATATTGGCAAGGCTTTTAAGAAGTGGGACAATTCTGATATTTAAAAGGATTAAAGGCTGATGCAGAGATAGCTATTTTTCTGCTGAACAGTTAAGACATTTCACTGCATGCTAGCACTGTATGGTAGTTAGCTATCACTAGCACTGTTCGTTTGATTCAGATAGGTATCGAGCTTCATTTGTTGTAGTTTTTTCTCATTTTGCTATGGTCAGTGAGGTACTTATTTTCTGCTAGATATGAGAGAGAGAGAGAGCAGTTCTGCTCTGTGATCCATGTGATCTGATCGGACTGAGCAATCATTAGAACTAAACTCCAGTAAGGAGTGATTTATTGTAAAACATTTGTTTTTATTTGTTCAGAACAAACGTAGTTAATGTTAACATTCCCCATCTGCACAACTGGAATTTAAAAATGGTTAGTGTCTTCTGCTAATTAGTGAAGCATTAAATAATTATTACGTTATAAATTATATTACTTTATAAAGGTAGTTGGCATAGTTGTTCATACCTTTCAGGGAATAATACAACGTATTGCTTATGTACACTTTTCATAATAACCTGGGTTAGGAATATTTAAATGTTAAAGAATTTTACTTCATCTTTCGATAAGTAATACTTTACTCACTACTGTTAAACGGTGTTCACACACAGTGTTTTGCAGCAACAAATTATTCAAGGAAGAAGAGTTGAAGAACTGAATACTAAATGAGTTTGAATCGTTCATTCTTGTTCATGATAGGTACTTTGCAGTGATGCATTTTATATAAATATAGTATCCCCTCCAGAATGATAATTTTTAGTGGCAAAATTTTTTAATTTTGTTAAAATCTCATTTGTGAACAGATTTTTACAGCCATGACAGTTGTGCAGTCCACCAATATGACAAGACATTGCAACTAAAGAAATATGGACAATCAAAAGATCCTAAGAGTTGTTAGGCAGTAAGATGCAGGACAACATACTTACAGGAAGCTTTTCAGTGTGAATTTGAGATATGTAGAGTTTATATAGTCAAAAACCATGCAATCAAGGCTATGTGCTCCTTAACAGAAGGTTTAGTACATCATAAAATCTCAATGAGGGTACAATGGCATCTGTATGCTCATATTATATATTTTAAAAAGTGCACAGATTGGACTGTCTGTAAACGCTGTTTGACTAACGTCAACACACAACACAATGACTGTGAATGATTTACTTGCAAATGTGTTTACTTAGCATGGGAGGTAAATGCATATAGCATTATCTACCTTCCTTTATAGCTTTTTAATGAATATAACCTCAAGATTTGATTTCCCTGGAAAGTGAGTAACATGAACATGGTAATTAACACATTTTTGTTTAACTGCATCACTTCATAATGTACTGTCCTTTATGAAGTGATGAGAAGCAGCATAGAATGCCTAAACTTGACCGTCCAGACAGATGAAACGAGGCCAGAAACGGCCAGTTAACAAATTAATCTTTGTTAATATATCACATTAAATGTGGTATCATTGCACCAGAGTGCTGTGTCAGATTAAAAGACAGGCCGCTGGAGTATGAGCTGTCACATGTGATTAGATGAATTATCCATTTCATTGAACTACTCTTTGATTTTCTCATTTTCTTTGTAAGTGGTTCATTCTGTCAGATAGTCGGTGGCAATTTACCACACATCTGTATGGGATGTCAATATGTAATGTCGCTATGTTGCTTAAGAAAGATTTTTTTCTCGCAAATAATGCACAGCTGTGAAAGATTAAAACTTTAACTTTGTAGTGAAGGATAGAATTACTGAAATTTTGCAGGAGGAAAAAAGATAAAATCGTCTCAGGTTACTTATGTAACCATGGTTCCCTGAGTA
>NW_015518517.1:1821-3044 GCF_001515645.1 Sinocyclocheilus grahami | reverse complement strand
CTTTTTTTAATATAGTCTCAGACTTTTGGAAATTGATTGTATGTTCAACATATATGTCCTTTAATCTATCTTTAATATTTCATCATATTATTTTTGTACTTATTGTTCTCCAAAACACTGATGAAAATGGGAATGATTATTTTTGTGGACAAGGTTAGAAAGTTTGATAACTGGGCAACATTTAGGAAACTCCTGTTATATACATTATTAATTAATGTAATTAATCTCTGCTTGTTGATTTTCCATTACACTGATGTTGTCATAAAGCCCAAAATAGGATAAGTGATTAATATGTGAGCTCTAAGACAGTTTTATTGCAACCAGTTCCTTGAAATCACTAGAGTGTGACAGGACCAGTGTGACAGGAGTGTGTTTCTGAGAGAGACAGAGATGTCAGTACCACTTGCTTCAGAATTGAACCTGATGGACAGAGAGACAACGGGACTGTGTGTGCATAATTGAGACGGAAAGACAATATAGATGTTCCTTAAGGCTATAAGAGCGGAAGCTGACTGACAGGAGGCGGTAAGAATGTTGGACAGAAACAAAAGGAAAAGAGGCCTCAGAAGACCTGTAGAAACAAAGCAAGATTTTATTACCCTAGCTTTATGTAAATGTCTTTATTTGTTCAACTTAAAATGCCAGCTTTTGCATGCAAATTTGCTCTTTGTGTGGATAGAGGAAGACGGAGATAAAATGACAGATGTATAATAACTCATACTGAATGAAAAAGTAAGATGAAAATGAAAAGGTTTCATCATCATTGTCAAGTATGTTTCATGCCAAATATTAACATAAATTATGTAGCAGTGGCGGTTTTGTTTTGTTGTTTAATTTATTTTATAATAAAGCATAATTTTGCATTACCAAATGAAAAAAAAAAGTAAACAGAACTGTTTCCAAACAGGTTTCTACACTCTCCATGTGTGCCATGTAGTCAGACAAATATAGTCCTGCCCCAAAATCATACAGTTGGTCAGGCAGCCCAGGATGCTTTAACAAACACGTTTCAGCACTGCAGTGCTACATGTTTTCAGAGAAATCAGCCTATTAAAGGCTTAGTTAACCAAAAATATTGTGACTTTGGCTTTTAATATTCCTTAAATTTATAAATGCACAAGCAGAAGTATGCTTGTTCTTTGAGTTTTTGAATTCACCTCTGATGAAGGTGGTGATTGTTAGTGTTCCTGTTGATAAATCTTGTGTATACTGATACATTTTTT
>NW_015518517.1:0-252 GCF_001515645.1 Sinocyclocheilus grahami | reverse complement strand
ATCACAATGACTCACTTATTAACAGTGACTTGCTGCCACCTACTGCCGGTTTTGATTTCACATTTAAAGTATCTCTTCTTTTTAAAAATGAAGAATATCAAAAACCTTAGAAGTCAGCTGTCCACGGTAGTCCTTAAGGTAAATGCAAGGGGTGTCAATCTACTATGTTTGGTGAAGCTACAAACCAAAATGCAGCCCAAAAGTCGCATGTATAGCCTATACTGTTCACATATATTTGGTATTGTTTGATGT
>NW_015518516.1:0-3044 GCF_001515645.1 Sinocyclocheilus grahami | reverse complement strand
ACACAGACACACACACAGACAGACAGAAGCGGAGCTGGTCTGTGGAGTGATTGTCTCCTCACACCGAGCAGCAGCGCTGGGAAAGAGGCCCCGTCAGTCAGGGGCCCGTCGTCTCACAGAGACTCTCTGACTGCGCTCAGGAATGCACAGAGGAGCAGACAGACAGACAGACAGACAGCGTCTGCTCTCCTCATGTTCATCGCTCTGAGCGTCTCTCACTCTCTCTAGTGGACGAACACACTCTCTGCTTCCGCTCCTCAACACACCTGAGCTGCTCTTTACATTTACCGTCAATACGTTAAAATAATAACAAAAAAATAACATACTAAATATATTCATTTATATAAAATTATTAATATATAATAATGTAATGTTCTTTAGGGTTCAGTGATAGATTTATATGACTTTTCCAGTCATATAAAGTTTTGTAAATTATTTGTTTTATAAATTATTTAAAACTCACAAATGGCAATTTCTCAGCAGTTTCAACTCAATTTCAGAGCTTGGCTACAAAAATAGTAAACTATATATTTATTATAGCTATTTCAAATTTTTTTTTAAAGATTTTATTAGATTATTAGATCTTATTAGACATTAGATTTTTTTTACTTTTCATGACTTTTTCTGATTTTATTAATTTCCATACTTTTTTTCCAGCTTTTATTAATATCATTCCTTTTCCAGATCTAGAAATCTCTTTTTTTTATCCAGCTTCTCTAAGAATTATATTCCAAAATAAAAACAGCAGTTTTTGAGGGAGAACAATTTCAGTTTTATGTTGATTTGAACAATTTATCTTAAAAAGCTTATTTTTTTTCTTATTTTAAGCCATCTTTAAAAACCTCCTAAAAGCAAACGTGTGTTTGTTATGTTCTAGTTTAGATCAGATGCCTCGCGTGTAAATATGAATGTGTGTTGAGTTTGAGTCTCTCACCAGTTTTTTTCAGATTTCATTAATTGCCATGAATTTTATAGATTTTCATTATTCATTATTAATCCAGATTTTATTATGTTCATATATATATATATTAACATTTTTTAATTGTCATGACTTTTACATATTTTATTATGTCCATGACTTTCTTTCTCAGATTTTATTATTATTTACATGACTTTCTCAGATTTTATTAATCTTTATGAATTTTTCACATTTAACTGATTTTCATGAACTTGATAGATTTTTCAATATTTTCTCAGATTTTATTATTTTCATGACTCGTTCAGGTTTGAATCATTTTCATTATTTTTTTTTTTTTAGATTTTATTAATTTGAATGAGTTTTACATATTTTTAATGACTTTTTCAGATTGTATTATTTCCATGATTTTTATTTTATTTGATTAATTTCCATGACTTCCCCAGGTCTAGAAATCTCATTTTTATTTATCCATCTTAATTAAACAATTCTATTCTTAAATAAAAACAGCAGTTGTCAAGGGGAAAATTCCAATTGAATCTGGTTTTGAACACTTGATCCTATGTTAAAGCTAGCTTGATCTTATTTTAAGTCACTTTGAGACCCTGAGTGAACTCTGCATGTTATGTTCTGGTTTAGATCAGATTCCTCAGCGTCAGTGTGCGGCTCGTCGACGACCGGCAGGACTTTGGGTTTAGCGGTGGAGGCTTTGGCCTGAACGGCGCTGGCTATCTGAGCCGTCTTCACCACGCTGGAGAAGGAGCTAAAGAAGCCCTCGGGGCCCGGGGCCGGGTGGACGCTGCGGGTCCATCATGTAGCTGCGCAGGTAATTCATGATGACTCGCCTGAGACACACACACTAACCTCAGTGAGTTGAACTCTTCATCGGATTCTTTTACAGGACTGGCTCACTTTTCATTCATTTCAGTGACTTTAGGATTTTAATCATTCCCATGACTTTTCCAGATTTTATTTATTAATTTATTAATTAGGTTTTGTTAATTAATTTCCATACATTTGGTCAGATTTGAGTTAATTTCCATAACTTGACACACACACACACACACACACACTAACTTCAGTGAGTTTATCTCTTTATTTTATTCATTTTCAGGACTGTTTCAGATTTCATTAATTTCAATGACTGTAAGATTTTGATAATTGCCATGACTTTTCCAGACTTTATTAAATTCTGTGACTTTTGTTAATTTGTTAAATAATTAGAATTAATTAATTTCATGCATTTTATCAGATTATATATATATATTTTTTTTACACATTCTGTCAAACTTTAATTAATTTCCATATGTTTGTCAGATTTAATGAATTTAATCATTTCCATAACTTTTGGACAGATTGTATTAATTTCCACACAATTTGTCAGATTTGATCAATTAATTAATTTCCGCACATTTTCCCCAAATTTTAATAATTAATTTCCATACATTTTGTCAGATTTTGTTAAATTCATTTCCCAGCTCTAGTAATCACACATTCTCTCATATGTCCAGGTTTTCCAGAGACTGAATTCTGCTCTTCAATAAAAGTTAAAGTAGATGAAGTAAAATGAGAGAAGAAAGTCTTAACGAGCGCTGCAGTCATTAGAATAACGAGCGTTTGCAGGGATCAGCAGCAGACACTAATGACACACGTGCAGTTCATGTCCAGCAATGACACACAGAACACCTTAATGAAGCAGCAGCAGTCGCCTAGCAACCGCTTCCGCTTGATCACATGACATCAGCGATCAGATCATGGATCTGTGTGTCATTAGCATCAGACGCATCACGGCTAATGAACACACAACAGAATACAACAGAAATTCAACTTTACAAATGGCACAATGGAAATTCAATAGAAATTCAAATAGATGCAGAAAAGAAATCATCTCAAATATAAGGTTACCTAATATCAACAAACTCAAAATATATAATAGAACTCAATATCAACTCAATAAAATACAGAATAGAATTTCAGTAGAATAGTTATGGAATAAAACTGAATTTTTGCTGAAAAGAAATTAAATTAAATATAATATTGTCTGATTTATCATACTGTATATTTAATTTAATAATGAAATAAAATTATAAATTAATTCAATAAAATAGTTACAGAATACAACAGAAAT
>NW_015518515.1:0-3044 GCF_001515645.1 Sinocyclocheilus grahami | reverse complement strand
CTTCACTGCAATTATAACACTATAACAGTTACCTAAGAAGGTAACAGAACAGACAAAGGAAAGGAAGTGACGTGTGGCCAAGTATGGTCACCCATACTCTGAATTTCATGAGTTTATTATAGCCACCAAGACCACTCAGTGACTTGCATGACAGTTTTCTTGTCAAGAATTATGTTCATAAATGCTATTCTTTATCCCAATGGCCAGCAGTTATGGCTGTCCGCTCTCTTCAAAGGAGTCAAGGTGTTTGTCTGTCACTCCAAAGCAGTTCTCTGATTGCTTCTCTCTATGTTAGTTTTCAATGGAATAAGTCATATTCATCCTAAATAACAGATTTGGCAACTTCAGCAAAAATACACTGATGTGTGGATAATCTTATGTTGAACTTCCAGTAGTCTGACCTACATTCATCCTCTTTTACAGCTGATTCCACGGAGTAAATCAGATCCTGACGGTCATGGGAGAAGTTAAGGTCTTTGCTTTAGTGAATTAGTTCCTGCATGAATGTAGTTGAACACCTTTATAAGAACTTAGCTGATGTCGTCTTACCAAAACTCAAAACAAAATCCAGCTCAGTCTATGTTTATATTTGTCATTATAGCATTATAGAATTAAAGCTCAAACGACAGCATATGTAGCACTGTTATTTCCCCCCCCAAAAAAAAAAAAGTTATTTAGACCCATCTCTCTTGTTCTTTAAAGGTTTTCCTTTCTCTTTGGAGTGTTACAAGCTCTTGGTGCATAAAGAAGATCTGTAAAGTTGAAAAACTAATCTCTAATCCAGAGAGATATTCTTTATAAAAGTTAAGAGTCAGCCACACCTACCTAAAATGGCTCGTTCTAACACGCCCCCACATGTCTACGTCACTATGTGGGAAGATTTGCATAACACCGCCCCAAATGTTCACGCATATTCGGTGACCATAAACTCAGTTTTTATGACAGCCACCATTATGTTTATATTTCAAAAAACTAATTGAAGTAGAAATATTATGTAAATGTAACTTTATTATTTTAAAAACTTCATTAAGTGTAATTTTAACACCAGTCAATTATTATAGTAATGTAGCACCAACTGACTCGTGTATATTTTACAGCATTAGTTGAGAGATTGAGAGACATGTACTGTACCTGATATATATCCAAAATAAACGAGAATCGAATCGAATCGCAAACTTGTGAACGAGAATCGATTTGTGAAATTTGTGTCAAAACCCAACCCCATTGCCGATTGTAGTTGCGATTTCACAGTGAAAATTCCACACACACGAAATCTCAGAAACTCGCGTGATTACACGCCACTTCAGAAACGACAACAAACATGGAGTACGATAGATGTCGTCAGATTGCTCTCTTGGCATGCGCACTCTTTTGCAGTGAAAAACAGAAAACCAAGAAAAAAAATTGTACATTATTGTTCATTACTGTACTTTGGCCTTAAACAAAGGTCGAAGAAACATCAAACGCACCCTGCCATTAACGGCTTTGATTTAGTTTGTTATTACAATGATGGTAGGTAGAGGACAGAATGGGATTCAGGGATCTCCTCAGAATGACTGCAGCAGAATTTGAGGTCCTGCTCACAAAAGTAGCACCATTAATTACCTAAATAGACACCAAAATGAGGCTTGCCATCACTGCCAAGGAGAGGCTTGCCATCACTCTGCAATTTTTGGCAACAGGTTTGAAAATATATAATGCTTCTATTGTCCTCATTTGTAAGTCGCTTTGGATAAAAGTGTCTGCTAAATGACTAAATGTACATGTAAATATATATTTACTCCAATCGGGAGAACTAATACCCTTATGAAAATCATGGTTTAACTACAGTAACCATGCTATTTTTGTGTTATTTGTAGTAAAACCATTTTTAATTTTCATAAGGATATAACAGAACTGTTATTGGCTGTGGCATGGCAATATTTTGTTGCAATTTATTGTTTTGGGTTAACAGTAACATAATCCCCAATGTTAAAAGATAGATTTCTTGTACAACCAAGACTGTAAGTTGTTGCTCATTTTGTGACTCACAAAAAAAATCATTGCAAAGTGGTGAGGATGAATTAAGGACTCTGATGTTAAGCCAGATGTGGAGAGGTATATAATTCAGATTTTATGTAAAACAAAATTATGATGTGTGAGTGATAAAAGTATAGAAGTCAGCTGCGCTTCATTATAATAGATGTATTTTGTTCTGTTTGGTCATTTAGGAGAGTCGTTTACATCCTTCCTCTTCCAATACAGGATTGGGGCGTGTGAGGTCCTTGTCGGCCCTGCTGTGATAATTATTGCAGGACTCATTATAAAGGCATTCGTACTGTTGCCACAGTTGCACAAGTCGATCTTCTTTATCTATTCTCCACTTTGTTGATGCCATGTTTGACGTAAAAGCACGCAACATGGTGATGCTTGCTTGCTCTGATTGGCTATTGCCGGTGTCCAATCAGAGGCGGCCCGATCAAGTGCCGTGAATATCAAACATGTTTGATATTTACGATTTGAGTTCAGGGACGCTCCGTCTCGATTGGGAGCAGTTAAATAACCGTAATGACACCACACAGTAGAGGATTTTCTGGACAAAAAAATCGTTTGCGACAAGCCTTGAATCGGGCCACACCCCCCGATCGTTCAGGAATGCAAATCGGACTTAAAATCGTCTAGTGTGGCCAACTTAAAGTTTATTCCTAAACATATGATTCTTGAAGAATTCTTCAACTCCAACCCCAAAAAAGTCTCTTTCATCTTATTTATTAACCAACTAATATTGTCTTACAAGGCTTTTAATGCCCAAGAAAGGTGGAATGTCAGTCAGTACATCGGTTCATCTAAATGGGTGATGAACCACATCTCTCATGACTGTACTGAGATACTTCCTCATTTTGACCTTTACATTGTCCACCTGTGATGTAGGTTTCCTTTGCACTGTTTGTCTGCCAGGATAATAAATTATTAACATATTATTAAATATATTTATATAAGTTTAATGAGGATGCTTACAAATTCAGTAGCCCCTCACTGCAGAACAAAGATCCAGGGGGCGGGGT
>NW_015518514.1:0-3044 GCF_001515645.1 Sinocyclocheilus grahami | reverse complement strand
TATGGGATGTCTCCACTTTTCACAAAAACAAACCTGTGTGTGTGTATGTGTTTTTGGCATGTGTTGGAGCCATCAAAATCAAAATTTGTGTGTGTCTATATATATATAGATATTTATTAACAGAGTTAAAAACAAACAACCGAAACAAAACAACCCCCATATTCAGTTTTACAGGAAATAGTGTTTATGTATCGACTGTCTTGTATTTGTACTTCCACCTTACCTTCGCACCGGAGTTTTCTCGTGATAATGTAGAAACGACTTGAAATACGAAGGGTTTAAATTCAGAGTAAGCCTAATCTTTGTTACAATTTGGTAACGTTATTGATTATTTCCATTCAGTAGCTGCTTTAGATGCTTTAGCTAGCAGCAGTTTAGCAATGTCTTGCATCGTTCAATTGCTGTCAGAGCTGTATGACAATGATTGTGTCCACTCAAATCTGTTGAAGACCATTGTGTTAAAAATACGTATTTTTAAAAATTGGTATGATAATGGTATTGTACTAATTATAATATAATTATGCAGCCATGACTGTAACAGCGAGTAGGCCTATAGGCCCTACTACTGTGTAAATGATCTGTAGGCCTATAATAAATGCATTTATTTATTTATTATGGCGTGTCTCTTAAAAACGGAAAAATTGTATTTAAGTGATGTTGACCTTTATTCTGGTACATACATACATACAAACGCTAAATTAAGCATGCATAAAGTATATTCCTGAAAAGTCTTTCTGTTGCAACATGTAGATGTCTGAAGCATCCATTTATTTGACGAATACTGACAAATAAATCAAACCAACTTCATCTGCAATAAAGACAATGTAAGGCTGAAAACAGTTACAGTTCAACTGAAAACTTGACATTAAGAGTAAGACATATTATCATGTATTTATTTTTTTGTTTTTGGTAAAGACATTTTATATTTTGTTTGTTGTTATTTTTGGTATTTTCATTTTTACTATTGTCGGTCACCATTCTGTTATACAGAAATTATAGTTGCACAATTAAAAATAACACATTTTACAGTGGCAGTGCAAAAACTAAAGTATATGATTAAGAAAAAAACAAGTCTACTCATGAGAATGACCTTACCGTTTAGCAATCTGTATTGGCTGTCCACCGAAAGAGGTTGAAATGTTCAGCTAATTGTGGGTTTGTGATAACAGCACAGACTGAAAGCACGCTAGCATTGTGAAATTCTTCACACTTGGTTAAAATGCCTTCTATACCTTTACTTCTGCTGGCTCCACCTCATTCCCGGACTGCACTTCACATGTGTTCTTGTTCAGGAGCAGTGTTGGGTGTTATTAATTACATAAGCAATTAGTGACTGTAATTGAATTACTTTTTGCTTGAAAAAGTAAAGTAAGGGATTACTCTTAATTACAGTGACTTCTGATGCAATTGCATTAAATACTGTATAGACTACATAAGAATTCTATATCAGACTTATCATCATGTTCAAATGTATCTTTTTAATGTAACTTTCTCCCATTACACAGTGTGAGCAGCTGAAGAATAATTCATACCATTATACGTTTATTTGAAATCATTAAAAGTGTAGTTTTGTGTCTATTCTTTTATTTTTCAACCGGTTGAGGCTGATATTGGGGTTTAGAAGGTAATTAGCAATCCAATACTTTTTAGAAAGAGTAATTAGTAATCTAATTAACTAGAAACTAGTTCATTATTATTATCAACAATCGTGTGGAACAGTAATCATGTTTTATTTAAGTGAAACGTTTTTGTTTGGTTTGGTAAGAACAGGGCATACAGGACAATTAGTGGTTAGCAATCATCAATTGTCATAGGGAATGGGATATTAAAAAGTGATCTGCAATTAAGGCTCAAATTAAGTAAACTGTCACAATAGTAACATTGTCGTTGTGTAATTAATATGTATAGCTATTTCAAGAGGAGATTAAGATGTTCCATTATAATACTTCAAAAATGCTAAAAATCTGCATCAGTCCAAAATGCCATGAAGAGCACATTTTTAATGGAATTGGTCTTCGAGCTCACCTTAAATAGTGAAGGCCTTCATCAGAAAACATAAATGAACTATTGGTCAATTATACAATACTGTATCAAGACATTTCATTATTCTGTTTAACTCTTACTTTATATTGTGCTGGTTCATTCAGATACCAATGTCGCATCATTTAAATGAATACATTAAATAAAACATGTGGAACCTCAGAAAAAAGGGTTATATTTAGCACCAAAGGGGGTTCTGCTATTGAAGAATCCTAATTTGGTACTGTTTAAAACCATTTTTCTTACGTGCTGGTATATCACTTTAAAAAAAAGTTTTTTAAACCTTAAATTTAAGTTAAATCTGTACAATTGTACAATGTACCTGAAAAACTTGGGGGAAAAAGGAAGGCATTTAAAAGATATGTATAGTCCTCATTCAGATCAAATCATTCTTTCCAGTTGTGGAAATCAGTTCTAGATTCGTTATTTCTTCCACTGTCTGTTTTCACACACGCCTTGCTTCATCTGTACACACCCACGTTCTAAGTAAATCGCTTGTTTGGTCATTATAAGCCTGTTTGTTTCTTTTCTTTAAAGTCTCTTGTATTTTATTATTAGCTTTCATTATAAAACATCAAACGGATTAGTAGATGAAATAAACTAAAAATAAAAAGACATTGGCATTGTTTACATGCCTGTTGATTAAACACAAAACACATACGCACATGAAGCCACTGTTTGACTGATTCATGTTTTGTAGTTTTTGTAGTTTACACAGAGACGATAAATATGTTGATTTAAAAACTGAAGGAAGCGTTTCAAAAGATTGTGTTTACAGGCCCCCAAATAACATTATGTAGATGAATGTCCAAAACGTATGAAAAAACGAAAACGGTGTCGTGTAAACAGTCCCTAAATCTCAAATGATCTGATCAAAGGAAGATTAAACAATTCCACAAACATGAGTTTAACACAGAGGAGCTGTTATTGTGTCTGTGCTGTGTATTTCAGAGCTGCTTTTAATAATGAGACAATTTTACACAAGGCACGTTTTCAGATTTTTT
>NW_015518513.1:0-3045 GCF_001515645.1 Sinocyclocheilus grahami | reverse complement strand
ACTAGCGCAGTTGTTTTTCAAAGACAACGGGGAGCGTCTACGATTAGGTGAGTCACAGCAGAAAAGCTAGCTTAATGAGAATAAACAAAGCCACGGCTGAAAAAGGCATATAAATACAGTATTAGATGAAGTTGCATGAGCAGGTGGCATTGTGTGGTAAAAACAACAACAACAATGAAGCTGTAGTTTGAAAAGACTGTGCCTAGTTGCCGCACATCGTCTGGCAGCTTCGAGACCGGTGTGGATGGATGCCCAACTGTCACTTTTCATGCACCCCTCTAGCTTTTACCAAACGAAAGCATATATGCTTGCAAATGAGGGCACCAAGGAAATTTGAGATGGATTGTACGACCCAGACTCGGCATGGGGTTCAGGTTTCTCGAGGATTTGGAGGGAAAAGGGGTAGGTCGCTGAAGCTAGACTGTGACAGATGAAGGTCTGTTTAGAAAAGAGGCTCTAACAGTTCCCAGAACATCCATCCTTTAAATTGGAGGAAAGTGTTCATTCACCTCATAGTCTTCTGGGTCACTTTCGGCCTCTTGCCGGGCCCTCCAGGAATAGATTGCACCGCCAGTCAGGAAAAATATCAGTCAGAAAAGCAGATAAACAGACAAGTTAAACTGGGTTTAGTTTTCTCTCAAGACCATTTGGTGTTTATATTACGGTCCTAATCAATTCTGATCCTTAAACAGCATCACATATTTCTTCAAGTAGTCTATTCATAGCTGGATAGTTCTGAGGCCCTGGTCTGTGGGAGGTCTGGTTTCCCATTGCGCTTCCAGCAGATGTTGTTCATAGGAAGTGTGTTTTAACAGACTGGCCTGTCACTAAGCCTCCATTTGCTCAGAGTCTTTGACAGAAATTGTGACAAAGTCTCTTCCAACACGGCATTAGATTATAAATAAATGAGATCAGCTACAACAAAACTTTAGGGATCGCCAGAGACCATGTTCTGTCAACAGTTTAGTCAACAGGGCATCTTTAGGACTTCAGAAGATTATTTTACATGTTTTTTGTTTTTTTTACATGAAACATGTATAAACATTAAGTATCGTTATTTAAACATCTATTTAACTAAAAATACAATATGAAAACTAAGCTCCTAATACAATAGTATATAATGAGGATACTATTATTACATATTAGTTATTCTGGAAACAGGATCATAAATATATTACAACAACACAAAAAGTCTTGGCAAATTAATACATCACAATTATCAGGTAGGTTGATTGAATATAGACCAAAAAGTAAACTGAAATCCAATCACCAAACCAGTTTGGATTAAAAACATACTGTATATTTTACATTCCAATGAACGCCGATGGCTCTACATAGTTTTTCGCCGAGTATCCCGTTTTGCTCTAAAACACATTACACAAGTGTAATAGATTATCACTTCCATTTCATGTTGACTTTTAATGTCAGTTTAAAGGCAAAATGGCGATGGAGTCAAACCAGCAACCTTATGACTTTCGTCTTCACTGAGCCTTAACCACTACATCACGCAGTGCAATAAACAACCTATCAAAATACCAGTAAGTCATACCACAATAATCATATCCTCCTGATGGCAACTGGAAAAGCTCATACAGACTCTGAAAATTGGGTTTAAAGGAGTTGCAATATGGGTACAGGAAGCAGGGTTGACTTTGAGGTGGCATGTTTAGTCACGACTGAGGTAAACATCTGAAAAGAGAAGCTTGTAGACATTGAAATATGGTGAGAAAAGATCATTCAAGACACTGAACTGACAGAAAGACAGAAGTACTGATGAGCATATGTAACTGTCAGCGTAGCGGTTCTGTTTTACATTTGTCGTTTTACTTGTCAAGTAGCAGTCAAATCCATTTCAGGCAAATTTGCGAAATATCACTGAGGTTATGGAGTTGTAGCAGTCCTCTGGGAAATCGACTCCAAAATACCTTGGAAGGCAGACTCATTTATTCATCACTTCAGACGCGCTTTAAAAAGCTCTCACATCTTCCCTCCCCCCATCGCTGTCACTGCCGCTATCCGCATCTTCACAGTGGACTGCCTTTTCATGTTTCTGCCATGCTCAGACAGCCAGGACGCTGCAAAAATACTAATAGTTTTGATGGCGAGAGCCAGTTGGAATTCTGTTCCAAGACATTTGTTGACAACAGGATGCTTAAGTTCCTTCCTAAAAATGGTTGTTGATATGATCTTTTCTGTCACTAGACAAGGATTGATGGGTCATGAAGATGATCAGATTAAGCTATCAAGCTCATCAAATCATTCTCAGTTCTTCAGAACAGAGAACACTCAATTAGGGCCTGTTTTTAACATGAGTTGAAGGCCTTTGTTTTTCTAGCATCTTTTGCATATTTGAACCTTTTCCAGCAGTGACTGTATGATTTTGAGATTCATCTTTTCACACCGAGGACAATTGAGGGACTCGTACACAACTATTACACAAGGTGAAAACATTCACTGATGCTCCAGAAGGAAAGACGATGCGTTAAGAGCGAAAACATTCGAACAGGATGATGATGTGGAAGTTTTTCTTTTTTAGTTTAAAGATCATATTTTTTAATTTAGTACTGCCAAAAATGCCAGTTATTTAATTTAGTACTTACCAAAAATGATTTTTAATAGTTTTATTTAACAATAACATCACTGTTTGGAATGACACAAAGTTGAGTACATGATAACAGAATTTTCATTTTCAGATGAATTATACCATTAAGGTACTAATATGCACCCTTAAATGGTAGATCAGGTAAAAATACCCCAAAATGTAAAATTCAGTGCAGTATTGGAACATTGACGTCTTGATATTACAAACCCCTTTTTGTTGATAGTTATTACATATACATCAAAGAACCAGGCAATACTACCGCCAAAAAGCATGCACATACTTAAAAAATCTGAAATACTACTGAAAGTGCAATTCTGCCAATGGTCACCATCACCTATTTTAATAGCAGTCTAATAGACTTGCAATTGACCGATGTGGAGAACAGAGAAAAAGTAAATCCTAAAACTCTCCATCACTTAGGGACTGGAATGCCTTTCATGGCC
>NW_015518512.1:2549-3045 GCF_001515645.1 Sinocyclocheilus grahami | reverse complement strand
TGTTATCATTAAAATTGATGAGAGTAATTAAAATTACTATTAATCCATTTATATCTTGAAGCAGGATGACTTAAACCCTAATGATAGCCCTGAAATAAAAATTGTATTGCCTTATTGATGGTTAAGGATTCAAATTTTTATGATGTTTGTTATTAAAATTAGCAACGCAATTATAGCTGACTGATCAGCAAATATTGTGGCAATATGGAAACAGGATCCGTAATTAATTATTAAATGAAATTAAAATTCCATTAATTGTGAAATCAGTATTAGTAACTTGTTATCCTTAAAGCTTAAACTTCTAATGTTGTTGTCTTTAAACCCTAATAGCGCCTACAATCAAATTTCATCAGTAAACACTGTTGCCATGTGGAAGCAGGAACTGAAATTAATTTATGACATGAAATTAAAATTTCAAATCTGTAATTAATTTATGAACTGAAATGTAAATTCCAAATCTGTAATTAATTTAGGAAATGGAATGTAAATTCCAAAT
>NW_015518512.1:0-2300 GCF_001515645.1 Sinocyclocheilus grahami | reverse complement strand
CTCAATATGGCGCTGGAAGTTCCCTCCGGAAACGGTTTCCTTCGACTTCCGGGTTACGACTTGTTACTATGGCAACATCCACAGCATGAGCTTCCTAGCTGTGGTTGTCAGTGAGACGTCGGCGCGTCTTGCACATTACACCACCAAAAAAAAACACTATTTATATACCTATCTTACAGCGCCGTGTAACACTCAACTCGTCAGAGTGAGGTGAATTAATGTACAGATTTATTGCAATTACTACAATAATTGTCAACGATATCTTCGGCGGATATCAGCACATGTCTTATTACAGACAAAACACACGTGGATTTAACCACCTTTCACTTGATCAAGTTTTCATAATTCTCCCAAAGTAAATATCGTTCGGACACTCTCGCTGAGTACCGCATTTCAAGTCCACTAGTTTCTAGTGAATTAAATGGCCAGAGGATTGTCAGCAAGCTACTCTGATTTCCTCAGACCAGGGAGATAATAGCAGAGCTGCATTTGGAAGTGGAACACGCACTTATACAAATCACACTCTGAAGGCCCTTTTACAGAAAGTAAACGGGGGAAAACGCCCGTTTCTTTCTTGTGCGCTCTGACGCGACTTATTTTGTCTCGTTGGACAAATAAAAACGTTTTCTGCAGTTCAATTCTTTAAAGAACAACTCGAGTTTCATATTCAAACAACCCGCTTTTCCGTGCTAAAATAACAACCAAATAACACAACAAATTCAGTTTCTTTTGTCTTTTATCTATTTTTTCGGATAAAAATAGACAAAATTCATAATATTATCTTGGTATCATTAATTTTTCAGTCAAATATTGTCCGCATTCTCCACCATATGTAAGGAATTTTAACTCAGTTGTAAGAGAATTAATTATTATTATTGATTCAGGTTTTGATAGGACTCGGATTTGAAGAGCCTAATTCAACCTGATTCGAATTGATTCTAAATTTGATAGTTTAAATTATATGACACCAGACAATCGAGTATTTATAAATGAAACATGAAATTTATTGGCTATTCTAGATTACATAAACTTAAGCTAAAACACACATACATACACACATACAGTTTTAGAGGAAGGAAATTCTGTTAACGGAGTTCTGAGTTTTATAGTTCTACCTCGTATTCACGAGTGATGTAAATTCACCTTAAGAATTCACAGCGCAGAGAATCTAAGTTCACCAGTTCAGCAGATCGAAGATCTTGTTTGTACTTGCGTTTTGCTGGTTGACAGCTGGAAAGCTGAGGTGATTCCTTCGCTGACGCAGGCTTCCTGGATGTCTTTGAGGGAACCCCGTTACTGATTGGTCGGTGACGTCGGAATGACGTCCCTTGGGAAACCCCTCTTGGATTGGTTGGTCTGTGATGAAGCAGAGGCATGAGCAGTTCTGCTGAAAGTCTTAGTTTGCACGACTTTAAGTTCTTTGAAGATTTCAAAGAAGTATCACTGTGTTTGAATTTTAGATGGCTGGTCGCTGGGGTGGGGTGCTCTAACACAGTGACAGGCAAGTCCGTCCCCTGACGCTACCGTCCAATCGACTTCTTGTGGGGCGGAGCGTGCATACATTAACAAGAGGCTTTAATTCATCACATGAGGACACCATCTATAAAAGTTGTGTTAATACTCCTATAAAGTCTCTTAAAAGCAAGTATTGTACATACTATTAAAGTTTACTTCATTTCAGCATTCTGCATTTGTCGTTTCCATTCGTTCAAGATTAAACTTCACATATTACACACATTTTAATATCCTTATTTTCTAAAAAGGGGTAATAAACACTGCTTAATGTTGCACTGATTAAATGAACACATCTAGTATATATATCTAAGACATACAACATATTATTTGTGACTCTATGCTCCGATATTTTCATACTTTCAATGATTAGCAACGATTGTCAAAGAAATCTTGTCTCTTTCCTTTGGAATGCAGGGGGAAAAGGGAAGGGTCCTGCGGTCATTCTCAGGTCAGATCTGAGAGTCTGCTGGAGAATCTCCGGCTGGACAGGGAGCTATAAAATTGTCTCTTTTGTTGATCGGATTTTAGCAATTTATGGCGTCCAATGGTCATGAGGGCCGTGCGATTCTGTGCGGGGCTCTGTTTACATACCAGGTTCTTTGTTCTTTGGTCCATTAGATGTTTTACTGATGCTGAAACCAGTCACGAAACCTACTGACCTTCTGTAGTTTAAACAGGTCCAGATGGGAGGGGTCAGTTCTTGTTGTCTTAGTATTGTGTCGACATAGAGGTGGCCTGGAAAATCATTAGCTCCGTGTTTTCTTTGTAAAGATAAGCAGAGCGAG
>NW_015518511.1:0-3045 GCF_001515645.1 Sinocyclocheilus grahami | reverse complement strand
ACATTCACTCCCCCCACCTACAATCCCTGCCAGTATGAGACTTGACTCCTCAACCTTTGGGTTACGAGTCTGACTCTCTAACCATTAGGCCACGAGCCATAAAAACAGACAATTAATCGCGATAATCTTCATAATCGCCAAAGCCCTAAAACAGACAATTAATCGCAATAACCGTGACTATTTTTAGACAATTAATCGTCAGCCAAATTGCATAATCGTGACAGCCCTAATACACAGCTTCTCTCTCTGTCTAATAAATTAACACTTGATGAATTACACTTTTCTGAGAATAGAATATTGAAGTGGAGATCTCTAAACTGCAAGCTAACCGGTGTTTTCAGAAAGCATGCGCGTTTATCCACAGCGGAGAGAGGGCGCGTGCACAGGGTTGTCAGGTTAATAAAGGTAAGTAGCACACTTAGCAGATATTTCCGTATTGCGCAAGTGTGAAGCTCTGTTTCGGGGATTACGTCTCTTTATATCAGGCAACCCAGTTGTGTTCCTCTGCGACCAGATTAAACCTTGTTGTAGCCTATATATTATGCTCCAATCATTCTTTTTTAGAAACCTCACACTTTTCTACTCCGTTTTAAATTGTGTTCTTGTATTAAAATTAAGCTCGGTCCACTGCAGCACACGTGCCACAATATCGATACAGGGCCAGCTGTATCGATACTCGTATCGTCAAATCTCTGTGACGATACATCGTCGTATCGATGTATCGAACACAGCACTAGCTGCCACTGTCTATGATTTCTAGTAGGCCTAATAACCAAACAGCAATAATGCCGAGGAGAAAAAAACCATAACTATGATTGTCTGTAAACTTTCGGATACTTAAAGCACTCTCAGATACCGAAAGTATTTTCTGTTTATCATTTGTAATTGTATTTTTCCCGCCTTATTACTTTATATTTGCATGTATGTTTTGAAGCTATATTTATTTGGTTATGTTCTTAACAATTGTTTTGATTTATTATTAATTTGTAATTATTTTAAAAAGTAGCCTGCTTATATAATTTAATAAAAATGCACAAAATAAATTTGATATAATCGTTGACTTGATAATTGTAATCGAATCGAATCGTGAAACCAGTGACGATTCACACTTCATCACTGTACTACCCCATATAGCAAAACATGACAGACTCAAGCCCTAAAAAGGGAGCACACGCTTTGGACGTGCAATTCTGAGAACACTAAGGAAATAGCACGTTTTTTTCCCACCTGTTTGGACACTTCAAACTTTGGACACTCAGTGTTTTCCGTGACCCCAAGAACCCCGTTAAGAACGTGCGTTTTTTTTGGCAAACCACATGTTGAAGACATGCATTTTGCTGTCAAATCGCACACTTTACGGGTCAGTGTGCAATCAGACGCCGACCAGGCATATATAAATACTTTGACTTGTCATAGTTTGACTTCCCATGCTCGCGTGTCTTAAAGGGATAGTTCACCCAAAAAATAAATTTTTGTCATTAATTACTCACCCTCATGTCATTCCAAACCCGTAAGACCTTCGTTCATCTTCGGGAAACACAATTCTTCTCCTTTGTGTCACCCTAGGTGCCATTTTCGAGAGTACCACGACGCATGCGTGTTCTACGTCAGCAACACCACACGCATGCGCCTTGTTTACGAGCAGAGGTAAGCACGTGTATGCACCTAGGGTGACACAGAGGAGAAGAATTGTTGAATAAAGTTGTTATTTTTGTTTTCTTTGCACACAAAAAGTATTCTCGTAGCTTTGTGAAATTACGGTTGAACCACTGATGTCACATAGACTGTTTTAATGATGTCCTTACTACGTTTCTGTGCCTTGACTGTGGTAGGACCCTTGCTGAGGATCAGAGAGCTCTCAGATTTCATCAAAAATATCTTAATTTGTGTTCCAAAGATGAACGAAGGTCTTACGGGTTTGGAAGGACATGAGGGTGAGTAATTAAAGACAGAATTGTCTTTTTTGGGTGAACTATCCTTTTAAAGTGCTTGAACAGCGTCAGTTCCGCCAGCTACAAAGCCCATTAAAAAATCTGAGTAATCAAAAACCGGTAATAGATTGTTTGGTGTGTTCTGCCGAATGTCCAGCAGTTCATCTGTGGTAAAACTGATTGTATTTGAGAAACAAAAAACAGGACAAACTAACAAAAACAGTAAAACAACTTGAGAGCTCCACACTGAGGCAGCCGTCCACAGCGCCATCTTGAGGTTGTATTTACGGTATTTATTTGAGGTTGTATTTTTTTTTCTCGGTGTAATACAACTAATTTATTTTTGAAAGTAGGCTACCGTACTTCTTGATGGTGGTTTGTAGGTTGTATCGGAGGAAACAATTCGAAATGTATCCATTAACTCCTTTTTCTTCCACAAATTTAACAGGCCTACAGTCTGAAGTAATCCATTTAGCTATTGCATTTGTTCAGATGTACACTCACTAAATTTGTGCTAATCTCAGTCAGCATGGTTTGGCGGAGCTTGTTGACTGTAGCAGCCAGGGTTATGCTAATTGCAAAGCTCGCTAAAACATGCTTTGAGTTCAAGAGGTATTTCAGGCTAACTGCTTCGATGATATGCAAATTCCTTATTGCTGATAGTGCAAAAGACTTTGGATTTAACAGCGGCTCCATCTGGATTAATTTTGAATTTAAATTCTCCCTTCAGAGAGACAAGGATATATTTGTCATTGTTTTGCATCATACTTTTCACTACCGCTTGCAAGGTTAAGACGATGGCTGGAGGTCTGTGGTGGGGTGGGGCAGGGTGCGTTAAATGTGTGTATATACCTGTATATATATATATATTAGTGATGTCCTGTTCGTGAACAAATCATTCTTTTGAAATGGTTCTTTGTAGTGAACAGGATGAACCAGTTTACCAAATCGATCTGAATCGTCTGAAACAGTTCGTGCCTCAATCAGCACTGATCCACAAGTTACTCAATCAAAACTCATTTTTAGATGTGTCACTCCAACTCGAAATGAGCCAATATATGGGCGTATTTGATCAATCCGCCAATGGTTTCATAAAGTGGGATGAAATGTTTCT
>NW_015518510.1:2116-3045 GCF_001515645.1 Sinocyclocheilus grahami | reverse complement strand
GCACGAGACTCGAACCCACAACCTTTAGGTTACGAGTCCGACTCTTTAACCATTAGGCCACGACTTCCCCTTTTTTTTTTTTTTTTACTTTTTTTTTTTTACTTTTTAATTTTATTATTATTATTTTTTTATTTATACACATCATAAAACCATCTTCCAACGGATTCACTCATCTGAGTGTGTTTATCTCATATCCAAATGTATACACGCTCCGAGGACGGATAAAAATATGCAATTTCACGGTAAATCTGTCCTGACAACTCTAAAATAGAAATAATTATAGTGATAAGGATTGGAATATGGTTTTATGATGTACTCGCTTATTTAAATGCTAATTTACAAAGTTATATAGTGTAACTTTAATTGTCATTACGTCATAAAACACGAATCAACACAACAGGGTTCACAAAAACAATGTTTATAGTATTGGTAACGATCTAAACCAGTTACTATACTTTGGTCTGTTTGCCTATAAATAGCCAGGTTATAGCTTCCAGCTTTACTTGGCAGTTTTTGTGTCTACAGTCAGATTCATCCGTGCAGAATACTGGCGCCGAAGCACCACTGACCAACACAATATTCCTCCACAAGTGACTTATATTTTTATGCTTAAACCACAAAAGGGGCCAAATTTACATAGTGGAGTTTTAAACACACTTTATCCTTGACATAATATAATGCAAAAAAGCAAAACAAAACAAAATTAATTCCCATTACTGTAATGTGAACAAAACAATGACACATTATTTAAAGATAAAATGCAAAAATAATATCCACACCCCCTGCCTGCTATTGGTCAGCCAAACAGATATTCCCACCCAAAAGCCAGATGATGACAGGTCTGGATGCTCAAACAAACACAAACAAGTAAAACATTTGGCTACATCCAAGCGGCAACCTCCCGCTCTCTCTCGTGAAGCCAACACGGA
>NW_015518510.1:0-994 GCF_001515645.1 Sinocyclocheilus grahami | reverse complement strand
TAATAGTTCTAGAAAAAGGTGCTTTATTACTATTTTATGCAAAATTACTAACAATTTATGCAAAACTTTTGATTTTAGGGGTGAAATATAACCTAGGCATGTTTTTGTGAGATTCACCCAGTCATATCAGTCTGGTGCAAAAGTTGATTTAGGCTATTCCTTCTATAAATATGATAAAGGTAATCATTTGGGAGATTAGCGTGTGAAGTGTAAATGGAACATTTCATTTTGTGCAAATTTGTAGACACAGTAAAACCTAAATGTTGCTCTGGATTGTGTATATTGCATGTACATTATGGCAACCTGCTGCGTTTAAAAGCATCTTCCCGTGAGCGATAGATTCATTATCACATCATGCAAAAAAGATTAACACTGAATGGTGAGTTCAACGACTCACGATTCATGAGAGCCAAGAGTCAACTCAAGCCCTCTGGACCAGGCCTGCCAGCCCCACTTATCGTCCCCGAGAGCGTGTGCGTGAGCACGGAGAGATTTCCTTGTTTTGTCCCAGTGCGCATGTGAACATCTGCCCGGCACGTCAGCCGCGGTGTCTTGTAAAGCTCTTAAACCGGAGGCCATCACACGGCCTGTGATTTCACTCCCTCCTGACCGCCGTTATGCTCCTGTGAGCTGGAAAATAGCTGAAGGTCAGCGTGCCCTCGACAAATCAGCTTTAACAATGAGGGTCAGTAACACGGTCCAGACGTCCGGCTGAGGGTAGATGATGCTTCAAATGATGGAAGGCTTGTGAGATCTATAAAATAAACCAGCATAATTAGTTATTCTCATCATTAGCTGACAAAGACCAAAAAATATTTTTTAAATTTTTTTGAAAGAAGTCTCTTCTGCATACCAAGGCAGCATCTATTTGATCAAAAATACAGTAACATTTTGAAATATTTTTACAATTTAAAATAATTGTTTTCTATGCGAATTAATTTTTTTCTGCGATGCAAAGCTGTATTTTCAGCATCATTACTGCAGTCTTCAGTGT
>NW_015518509.1:1670-3045 GCF_001515645.1 Sinocyclocheilus grahami | reverse complement strand
AATAAATGCTCTAAAAATGTAGGCTTTTTTGCATCTTACTGTTTGCAAACTAATGCATTAAGACGTCCTTACTGAAAAGTGTTAAATGAAATAAAAATAATTGAAATAAACACACACGCACCCAACATCAAATATTTCAAGTCTACACCGAGGTTTGGTGTATGTGATGAACTACAGTAAACATTTTGGAGGACGCTCCCTTATATTGTTCTGCTGCATGTTTGATGACGGTCCCTTAGCTCGCGCAGCGCTGAAACTGATCCACACATAGATCTGTAGCAGTGTGTCACAGTTTTACCGGGGAAAGGGATACACTCGCGTTTCACATTTTGGTGTATTACAGCAACCGGCAATGCTATGCAACATTTTTAACTGAAAGACGGAATAACAGCAAAAATGACGGTGGATTTTGAGGAATGTATTAAAGATTCACCCCGATTCAGGTAAGAACACAGCCGCCGCCTGATTGCATGTGAACGCTCAGATGCGCTTTAAACGGCACGCAAAGGACACCCCATAACGCCGTTGATGTGTTTATGTTTATTAATTGTGAAAGATCAAACGGGGTGCTTGTTTGGGGATCTGGTTTAATTTTAAAACACGACGAGTCTCAAATCAGGTCGGGCAGTTTGTCTGTTTAGTATATAACAATATTGTCTTAAAACATGTAGGCTAGACACTACACAGTGAGCTGGCTGGCTACATAGGCAGCATTTTGGGACATCACCCGGCATCTTTCTAGGTTATGAGAGCATCGCCGTGTTCTTCGGGGACCAGTTGAATGAATGAGGGCTTTTTGAGGACACGGATCCTTAGCCGCAATAGCTCAGTATGGCTGATTTGTTGTATAATTGTGTTACAGGTGTTGGTGGATCCTGTGCTGAGGCATTTAAATGAGATGAATCGGTCCTGTCTAATACAAAAGCATCACATGAAACCGAATGCAGTGATTATGTTCTGATGAATTCATGAAGGGGGCGTTGCTGCGCTCTACACGCCAAGTATCATGATTACTAATGCAGAGACACTGCATTTACATGATTCATGGAGGCTATGGTCATCTGTTTCTGTAACATTAATTATCACAGTAGTTGTAATTGGAAATGCGATGAACTACAGTAAAATAATGGGATGCGTTTTGAAGGATGTTCTTCTGCCGCATATTTGCGTGTATGATGCATATGCACATTAATACCCTGTTGAAAAAAAACAGCATATGCTGGTTAGGTATGTTTTGATGCTGGTTCGTGCTGGTCCTTTTGCTGGTTCGTGCTGGTCCTTTTGCTGATTCATGCTGGTCCTTTTGCTGGTTCGTGCTGGTCCTTTTGCTGATTCATGCTGGTCCTTTTGCTGGTTCGTGCTGGTCCTTTTGCTG
>NW_015518509.1:899-1505 GCF_001515645.1 Sinocyclocheilus grahami | reverse complement strand
AAAGGACCAGCACAAACCAGCAAAAGGACCAGCAGGAATCAGCAAAAGGACCAGCACGAACCAGCAAAAGGACCAGCATGAATCAGCAAAAGGACCAGCACGAACCAGCAAAAGGACCAGCACGAACCAGCAAAAGGACCAGCACAAACCAGCAAGTGGACCAGCTTGTCAAAACATACCTAACCAGCGTATGCTGGTTTTTTCAACAGGGTAAGCTACAGAAAAATGAAATGGAGTCATTGATACTAAAGATTTTTTCTTGTTATCTGAGATCAGAGTACAGTCATTTAGTAGTCATTGTTATTAATCATAATAGTCATCAGCAGACTTCATCTTTTTTCAGGGCGTCTTGTTCGTTTGCAATAAATAAACAAGCGAATTATTGTTTGCAGATGCTTATTTTAGTTATTAAGTGTCACAGAGAACAGAACAGAATTAAAACACTGATTCTCAACCATGGCCTCAGCAAACTTCTAAACTCCAAAGGGACCTCAAGATGACTTAAAATGATTTCTATCCCAAACTACAAATCTAAATATTTCTCATTTTAATTCAGGCTCTCAAAAACCTTTTTTTTTTTTTTTTTTTTTTTTTTTATTAAAAAGG
>NW_015518509.1:0-882 GCF_001515645.1 Sinocyclocheilus grahami | reverse complement strand
TTTTTTTTAATATATAAACGTGATTTCCAGCTGGAAAAAGTCATGTAAATTAATAATTATGTGAACTGGGGGATAAATGGTGTAGAAACGGTTTTCACTATTTTCACTCAGAAAACGAATTTCACAATGCCGCAATTCCAAAGAAATGGCAAGTGACACATTGCATTAAACATGAAATTGTTTGTCATTGTTTTCAGCGCAGTGAGAGTCTTGGTTTCAGTAGTTCACTTCAGATGAATTCTGATGAGGCGAGTCACAGCTCTTGCCGGTCGTGTGAATCTGATCCGTCATCATACATGATTGTTCAGAAGGACACAGGAGATACTGGACTTGTTCTCCATCTGTTCAGTTCATCTGTTATCTTCCATGTCAGACATTGAGGTGTCATGCACTTCATTCTACAGCAATAATATTGAGTACCCCATCATGCACATAGACATTTATCCAGCAAACTGTCAGTGCTTTGCCCTTCTCTGCCTCTGAGGCTTCAAGGACTTTTGAAAGGCAGACAGCAGGGTTATAGAGACGTGGAGTCTCTGCGAGGGGTTGCTGTTCTGGGCAGACATCCAGTATTCGCAGCTTCACTGATGCTTAAGGACTAACACACTCTAGGGACCATACCAGAAGAGCCAGAAAGTAGATTTTGGTGAAAAGTGACTGTTTATCTCTATGACCCTATGGGACGAGAATGGATGGATAGATTTATGTTGTCATAAAGCGTCCTTTACATTCAGTGCATTCAGACACACTTGTTTTTTTCTCTCTCATTATTTTAGAACACACCACCACCTTTTTACGATGTGACATTTCAGACAGTCTCTTATAGGAAAGGAAGATCCTTTAAAGGGTTAGTTCACCCAAAAATGAAAATTAGCCCACAAA
>NW_015518508.1:1826-3046 GCF_001515645.1 Sinocyclocheilus grahami | reverse complement strand
AGAGAGAGAGAGAGAGAGAGAGAGATAAGGAATTCAACTTTGGATACCATTACAAAAAACTACCATAGTAGCCTTTATGTTATTTGATGGTAAAACCATGGTAGCCTACTTTAAAATATATGCCATGGTCCTGAATGTTTACCATATTCAAATACCAATTAAAGTTTGGTCATCAATATGTACCATATCAAAACCATGGTAATACCTTGAAACTTTGATATATACCATTTAGCATATTCAAGCATCATTCACTCAGAGAAAATAGTATGATGTCAAAAACATGGTAATACCATGATTCTTTTAGGTGAGGGTGGGGGGGTGACAAAACAAAGTAGATATTTGATCACAGCAGGCAGACCTAATCTGCACAGCAGAGCTCATATAACCTCTGTAACTCTAAACTGGGGCTGATAAATGCTCATGAGAAGGCCCCGCCCCAGCTACACAATCTCTGTATCTATTGACGACAGTAGCGCACAGCTGCCTGCAGAGCTGGACAGATCAAGTGTACTCGGCGCTGTTCATCTGACCTGCGTCCGGGCAAATTACTCTCCGTTGATATTGGGATTCTTTCAGAGCAGCATTCGCGGGAGGGAAAAAACATAGTTTCCATCGGAACGCGGATCTCGGATCATCTTTTTCGACGCGCTGAAAACAAAAGTTTGGATTGTGTAATTATTGGAGCGAGTTTTCAGACTTCATGATGAGTGCTGTTGTGGCCACTGAGGGCCTGTTCTTTTCCGCCTTGCAGCCCAGCACCTCGGTCACCACATATGCGATCCCAACCGATGACCAACCCAGGAGGGATCAGCTATCTAAAGCCAGACGCGTCCAGCAGCAGGTCCAGCAGCGCTTGGCGGAGAAGCCCTCATCCTCATCCCGACTCAACGCCTCCACAGGTGAGTCGAACCTGTTGATGATCCGTTAACCGGGGAACTCTGACGCCATGTAGGCTACACTTTTCTAGAACGCGCAAATAAGTTTTTAGTAAACTTTTTAAACTTTAAGTCAATTACAATGCACAATTTGACATATTTCAGGTTACATAGTAAATTGGAATATACAACATTTTAATGTTAAGAGATTTTTTCCCCATTCCCCTAAAAAGTTTATAAATAGCTTACAAATTGATGTTTAAATAAGTAAAACAACAATTCAATTTTTATAAACAGAGTAAATAAATGTAAACTTTTTTGTTGACTCTTTAATACATTTTTCCT
>NW_015518508.1:0-508 GCF_001515645.1 Sinocyclocheilus grahami | reverse complement strand
TGCCATTTGATTTAGAGTGTTTTATCAGTAGGCCAGTTCTATTTGGGAGACTTGAATGGGAGGATGTGTGATGTTAAATAATTTCAGAAAAGAATAACCCTGAATAAAGCAGTTGTCTTGCTTTGAAGGTGCATTCATTTGCATGTAACAGCCAACTGCTGCTTTGCAATTATCCTAAAACTATGGTGCATAGTACATGCTATTTAATTGTCATCAAGATTTATGCTCTGTTTCTCAGATTTTGTAAACAAGTTCCCTGGGAATGTAGAGATTGCATGGGTTTTTATCATCCTGAGACTCATTCTGGTAATTTATTGAGCATGTGAAATAAGAAGCTCACATCTCTCTATCAATACCAGCAGCAACAACTTTTTAATGTTGTTGTTGTACATGGATTTGTATGGAACATTTTAGATGGACCAGCCACATGACTCATGTGGTCATTGGACAGATTTGCCATGCTTTTTGTAATTGTTTTTTATGTATTCATTTTTCATTTTTACATTTC
>NW_015518507.1:2289-3046 GCF_001515645.1 Sinocyclocheilus grahami | reverse complement strand
TATATATATATATATATATATATATATATATATATATAACGTAAAATATATACCATTATATAGCATCCAATAATATTAGCTCTATACAACGAATTTATAGAGGAGAAAAAAATAATTGTATATCAAGTTAATACTATACTATTGCATTTAAAATAACCACCATATATAAACTACAAAGTGCAGTTGCTAAATGTTAAGACAAATATGTGCACTGATATACACAATCATGTTCAGTCAGCTGTATCTTAACTATGAGCGAGCAGTAATATTTACCATGTAGTGCTATGGCCTCACAGAAGGGCTGTAAATCAGTCTCTTCAGATGATACTGTGTCTGATGAAGGTGGTCGGTTAGGAGACATGACAGTCAGTTTGGGGGCTGCTCTAGAAGTCCTTGGTGGTGGCGCTTTACCACATAGGAAACTTATCAAATCCTCCCTTCGTATAGTTCTCCTTCGCTTTTTTACCCAGGCCAAAACATCTTTATTACGTCGCTGATGGCCAATCTGGATTCCTAAGTCAAAGCTCCTCTTGTGTGCATCAACGCTCTCTGTTGAACAGATCACAGTCAGAAGTAATTATGTATTCAATTTACTCAACAGTGTTGGGTTCTCGATATGTGCAAACTCAAATATGTAATAATGAGATACCTTTGTAAAGATTAGTCACTGCTGTTGCAGCGTTCTGAAATGGACACCACAATGACAGTCCTTGCTGATGACAGACTCGATCTGCAAGACAGGAGTAAAATCAGGGAC
>NW_015518507.1:0-1767 GCF_001515645.1 Sinocyclocheilus grahami | reverse complement strand
ATACATACATACACACACACACACACATATACATACACACACACTTTATATTAGGCTAATACTATTGCATTTTAAACAAACAATAACCACCATATCACTAAATGTTGAGACAAATATGCGCAATAATTTTTGGGTAAACTAACTATCCATTTAAGAGCGAGTTCAAATATCGCCTGTTAACCAGACAACGGCTGTGTCAAACCCTAGTGTCCTTCCTACACGGACAACATATTAGGGTCACATAGGTGCGTTCGAACGTGCCTCTTTTGCACAATGGCAGACAGTTAAGTACACTTGGTTTTGAAACACGGCCACAAAAGGACATAAGCTAGCTCACTAACCGGCAGAGCTTTGTGTCAAAATGCGTAATTGTATAAGCCTATAATGCGTAATTGTATAAGCCTATAACACGTAAATGCGTTCCACTCAAAAAAATAAGCTTTTCCAGTACAGACGGTTTAACCGAGTTACAAAAAAACTCATGTTAAGTGGCTAACTAGCCGGCTAGCCGGTTAGCAAGGCCACTATAACAACGAACAAACTGTCAAACACCGCCAGACCGGCGCAGCTAAAGCTAGTTCTCATTCACACGGTGAAAAACAAAGATAAAACGCTGCTTTTGTCACTTTAGTGGCCAAATGAGGGCTTTTAGTGGCTTTTAGGTCGGAACGTGCGGTCCGTTCTAGAAACAACGGGTTTACGAGATATTTCTCTAGAGCGAACGGTTTCTCTAGCCGAGCTGCTGGAAGTCGGAGGGCCGCTGGTGGGGTCTCTTTCTCTGCGTACAGACCTTTATAAAGTTGCGCCACCGCCGTAGCGGAATTCTGGAAGAGGTGCCAGAGTTTCTCCTGGTTCTGCTCCACCTCCTCCTCGCTCGGCTCTTCCCTCTCGGCCTCCGCGAGGCACTGGCGCTCCCATTTGGAGAACCAGTGCTCGGGTCCGTGTTCGTGGATCTCCTCTTCGCTCTCCTCCTCCTCCTTCTTCTCCTCCATGATGAATACGGAGAAACTTCGGTGAACTTCTGCTCGTGATTTCTTGCTCTCGTGGGTTGACTCGCGTTCTTGAAACCACACACCGCCAGATAAACGTCGGTTAATATCCTTAGTTCTGGATCTGCGGGTTTGAATTAAAACGAAATGAAGTGAACTGTTTGGACGCCGAAATCTAATTACCCAAGACTGTCGCTGCCTACCCCGGTTAGAGGGTCGCTTTTGCCCTGCGCACTGCGCAGTTTCAGACATTTGGGAGGATCTGATTTAAAACACGCCCGTTTTGTTTTGCGCATGCCCGGATCAACGCTATTGCTCTCAGAAAAAGTCGCACACTAAATAAGTCTCCTAATATACTGTATGTCCTGCCGTGTACATTTACATGCTAAGGTTAGCCTTTTAACGTACACGTTTATATTTATTTTTGTAGCATTTGTATTTTTCCCTGTTGATGATTTTTTAAAAACCATATAATTCAATCTTCCTGCCGTGTTTTAAACCCAAACAAAAGAAAATGTTTGTAGTAGAGATGGGACGTTTGACACCGCGAGGCTCCGAAGCCTGTTTTGCTCTATTGAAGCAGACTGGTTCGAAAGACTGTCAACACCTGAAGCGAGGTGACTGATTTGAATCTTTGGCGCGGCTTCATTCATTGTCCCTCCCTGCTTCATAGTAACATAGTAACACGTTCATGTGTGGACAATGATTCTCAGAATGAAGACACAGCTGCTAATGCTGAGTAATTGCTTTTGTGTTGAAACTGGAATCAACGAGATGT
>NW_015518506.1:2830-3056 GCF_001515645.1 Sinocyclocheilus grahami | reverse complement strand
GTGGAAAAGATAACAAAGCAGGGCCTCTTAGGTCCATAATCCTTCCTTGCACACCCTGTGTCATGACTTGTTGTTTTATTTTTGATTTGATGTTTCTTTTAACTCACTAGTTTCAGAGTTATATTTGACTGGGTCTGTAAAAATGTAACACCTGTAGAAGTGACATTACTCAGTGTTTCGTTAAACCAGCTGATGCAAACATGCAATCTTACAAAACACTCATTGA
>NW_015518506.1:2394-2820 GCF_001515645.1 Sinocyclocheilus grahami | reverse complement strand
AAAAAAAAAACGGACTCAGAGATCTTGCTTCCTTCCTTGTATATTCATGTTGAATTTGTTGAAAACACTTTCTAATATCTAAAACTTTTTTTATTCATAGGCGTAAATGATGCACACTCCTGTAAAATGGCACCTGGTTTTACACTCATTTATCAAACTGTATGAGGGGTATGAAACATATCCGCTCTTGTTTATATGGTCATATCCCCTGTATTTGCTTAGGCTATAGTAAGTTTGTGTTGGATTGCTCAAGGCAATTATTTGAAGGGACTGTGCAATACTTTTTAGTTTGCTGGTAGTATTGGAAATAAATGCATGATGTTAACTTCAAAAATTACACTCGAGTTGTGTGGGATCTGAGTCATTTACTGAGAACACAATCTCATCCATCTATCTATCTATCTATCTATCTATCTATCTATCTAT
>NW_015518506.1:0-1293 GCF_001515645.1 Sinocyclocheilus grahami | reverse complement strand
ATGAGAAGTAGGAGAGTCTGGCAGGATGCCGAGCCTCATCACTCTGTGAGGTCGCACTCATCTGACGCTCTCATAGACCAGCTTGGAATGTCAGTGGGTGAAATTAGATTCAAGAGCGGAAGCCAATTTGTTGTTAGTGTAAATCCTAGTAAAGAAAAATGTAAGCAGCTGTACACTTGTCATGCTTATTTTCGAAGGATTCGTGTGAAGATATAAATAAAGCATGAACTTTCAACATAACATCAGGTACAAAAGACCAAAAGGGTTCATTTAAAGTAGTCTAAAAAACACATCTCAGTTACAAATCAACAGAAAAACATATATTTTGCATATAATGTTTAAGAAAGTTAGGCTTAATTTATGTCCGTTTAGATATTTTGTATTGTTTACATGACAATTAAGCTTATTTTACCCACATTTCTCATTACTGAATTGCAAAAAGAAAAAAAAAGTATATATATATATACATGTGTCATACACAAAATACTAGTAAACTATAGACCAAATTAATGAAGACCAAATTTGGTTTTAGCTTCATTAAGATATTTTGCATTATTTTATGTCAGAGCTTATTTGGCCCACAGTTTTCATACATAGGCCTATACATATACATATACATATAGTTTGAACACTAATTTAGTTTCACGAGATACTTTGTGGTCTAGGCTAGCCTCACATCTTTGTCTCTATTTTTAAACCCACATTTCATGAAATATTCAACCAATTCTTTTAGCATTTCAGCAATAATGCACTCTCGTGACCTCCTTTTGTCTAGACAAAACACAGTAATGCAGTAACCTCAGATATACTCCTCACCTTCACATGCTGGTCCTGAATTCAGTGCCACGGGGTTCTGTCTTTAATTCCCTTCTTTAGACAGAAGTATTCGACACCCCTTTCATATTCTTTTTTACCTTCTTTTTACCTTTATATTTCGATTTTACCTTAAGAGTTTCATTAAGCCATTTGCCATCCAAAACCATTGCATCAGTCAAGTTCATTAAAATCTGTTTTGCTATTGTACGACAAAAACAAAGAGAAGCAATTGGTATATTCTTAGGGAAAACCTTGGTTAACATCATAAATAATATACTGTAAGTAGTAGGCTACTGCAGATTCAGTAGTCCATGTCTAAAAGGAAGTCAGACTTAGACAGTGAGTCTGCAATTTCAATAGCAACAATCTGTTTGTGCTATTTGGCAACATTAATAAATACAGTTGTTGTGCTTATGGGTATTGTCATTGAAGATGAAGATGAATATGAAATGGAACTCTGGTTGAACTGCAACATTT
>NW_015518505.1:2311-3047 GCF_001515645.1 Sinocyclocheilus grahami | reverse complement strand
CATATGACCCCTTTAAGAACAGCAGCAATGTGAGGCAGCTGTCAATCCGCATTAATTACCAAGTGTAGTGCAGCGCTGACTCCCATTCAATCAATTCGGTGAATTATATGGATTTAAACCCCATTGCAGGCAGGCAATCACACCCTATATACACTACAGATCATGTTAAAATTAATAATCACCCAACTGAAGCAGAACTAGCGCACTCGCCCGCACCGCTAATGTATATAATATAGAGTGCTCACCAAAGCCCTTGATCAGCTCTGTGAAAACCCCCGGGTCGCTTTCCATGAGACACCATTCCCCAGCGCTTCCCGCCATCTCTGGAATGATGTTGTTTTATTGGAAACAGAAAATTGTGCTCGTGTAGCGGTTAGACGAGGCTAATGGGGCTCACGCGCACATACAGTAGTTTTCCCGGCATTCCTTTCGACACGCGTCATTCTTTTGCTTCACGTGGTGCCTCAGAACTGTGAGGCGCGCTTCTGCCTCCACGTGTCCAGGAGCGAATCCTAGCCGCTCTTTACCTGTTCATTTCACAATTCATGTTCCCACATGTCCTCCATATTATGTCAACACACGCTTAAATTAATACATATATTAGCATTTAACAGGGCTTCCAGACTAGCAACAGGGTTGACAGTTTAGTTAAGCTATACATTACTATGGAAGCCAAAATAAATAAAATAATAATAATAATTAAATAAGGTAATGGCAACTTTTTATCTCACAATTC
>NW_015518505.1:0-908 GCF_001515645.1 Sinocyclocheilus grahami | reverse complement strand
GGGAAGTATGCAATTTTGGACGCAGCGAAACACTTCTCATTACAAGTAGCATTTCCTGTGAACTGACCTACTCTGAGACACTGAAAACACTGGATCATGACCTGTTATTCTGTAAAAAAACACACTCCGACACAAAAAGCGCACTAAACAATATAGCGATTCTTTATTATATTTATTTTATAGTTGTTGTTTTTTTCTCGATCAATAGCGCAGCCCTAATGTATATGTACCCTTAAAAATGTTGGTAACCAAACCATTTTAGTTCCTCCATTGTATTTTTAGTCCATGCAACTGAAATCAATGGGACCCACAACTGTTTGGTTACCAACATTCTTCAAAATACTTCTTTCAGGAACAACATAAGGGTGAGTGTTGATGACAAAATTTTCATATTTGGGTGGACTATCCCTTTAAGTTGGTATTAACATTAGTGAATAGTTCTTTTGAGTCAGACCATAGCCTACAGTTCAGAATATATATTTAAAAAACTGTTTTAAATGATTCATTCATGAATCTTATACCGATCTGGGCTGAGTAGAATTTTTGTTTAAAAAAACTAAACAAAGACAGACTTTCATCTTCGGCTCACTATGAACCAAAACAAACCAGCTTACCTGGACAAGCTGAGTACATGCTGAGCCTGACAACCCAGGCGCTGACGACGTGAAATTCCCCATTCTAGATAAACGACATAAATATAAGTTCAAACTCAAAACTACTATTTACTCAACACCAGACTTAGATTTACACCCAAGATGACCTTGTTATAATCACCGGTCTGTAAAAAAGACATGCTGAAGATACAAGAAAAGCAAACGCAGTTAGTGCAGATACAAGAGAATTAGACTGGCAATTGAAATCAGCATATTCGGACTGTTATTGTCCCGTTCCCGGCTGAATCAGGTAAG
>NW_015518504.1:2592-3047 GCF_001515645.1 Sinocyclocheilus grahami | reverse complement strand
ACAACCTACAATTTCCTAAATTTCAAGGTCACTGCTTAGTCATATCTGTAGTTATCCTAACAGGAGTAAAAGCACAGTTTTTTTAAGCATATTTCATGAGTTAAATTTATTCTAAAGCCCAGTATAAAAAATTAAATGAGATACTTGAAAAATAACACTGATCAAAATTAGAGAACACTTTCAGATAGCTCCCAGTTATTGGTGTTAATCTGGCACCTTGTTCTAATTTCCTTAATTATCTGACAAACCCTATTTAACTTGTAGCCTAACTTTCCAGGTTTCACTGACTTTGCAAGATGGTGAGCTGTTCTAAAGTGACGGAAACCCTCTGACGGCAGGTCGTCCAGATGAAGGCCAATAGCAGCCACAGCAAGAGAAGTTGGTTGTTCCAAATCTGTGATTTCTTGAACATTGCAGCTTTACAATGACACTAATTCATTCAAGTCCCCCAAAAA
>NW_015518504.1:0-1017 GCF_001515645.1 Sinocyclocheilus grahami | reverse complement strand
GTGTTCCAGGATTCCCTCCAAATGAGTCAGGCATCAGTCGCCCCCCGCTCTGCCCACTCTCCACAGGGTTTCCTAGGGAACTCGGACCGGGGGCTTTCCTCATCAGCACAATCATCTTGCTATCTCTCCTACAGCCATGAAACAATTCACAGATAACAACTACAAGACACAATAAGAAGGGGCGGCTTAGAAGATGATTACATAAGTGCGGATATATTTTGCAATGTGTTCTCAATAGTTTTTAATACATTTTAACCACACACATGCATTTCCATGTGAAAGAAAGGATGTTTTGCGGTTAAAAATGTGAGATGTGGGCAGTGGAATGTGGGGAAGATGCAAAGTCTTGAGACTATTTTTTTTTTAAAGCTGAACTTCTTTAACTTGAGCACCTTGTTTTTAGAACAGTCATTGGCTGAAAGAAATGATAACTAATATCTCAATGGAAAAGATACAGTAACTTTTATTTTTGGAAGAAAAGAGTTGGAGTTTGAGAACCTTTAGGGACATTTTGGAGTTTGCAAAATACATGAGCACAACAGTCAAATATACCCATCTAGTCTATGTTTGCATAGGAATAACAATGGAAAAAATAGTGCAGTGGAATAGAAAAACGCATTTTATGTGAACAGCCCCTTAGTCTTCTGCTAGCATGTTTTAAGAACAATTTGAAAGGTCCCAAACTACATCAAAACTCATATGTTTATAGTTGTTTTTTTCCATTAAATTTAGTAACCATTTCTTTCAGGAAACTCTTATATTTCGTATACTTTTCCAATTTGAAGTAATAAGCCCTTTTGCCAGCAGGATATGCGTTTATATATATAAATTAGTTCTTTTTATCTTCTTATGTACTTATATTAGAGGATATTAAAGGGAGAAAAGGGGTGACAATGGAATTGACATCAAGGACAATTTCTTTAAAACCAAAAATGTTTATAATTAAAGTAAGTAGGCCCATTTTCGGTTTCAAATTGATGTGTGTGTGTGTGTGTGTGTGTGTGTGTGTGTGTGTGT
>NW_015518503.1:2186-3047 GCF_001515645.1 Sinocyclocheilus grahami | reverse complement strand
CAAAAATGGTTCTTCTATGGCATCGCTTGAAGAACCTTTTAAGCAGCTTTATTTTTAAGAGTGCACCGGCGTCATAAATAAAGCTCGCTGACAGCCACGCAGGTCCCCCGCCAGAACCCTTCTGCGCTGGTCCGGCCCGATCGGGTCTTGTTTGCTCAGGGAGACAGAAGAGGTGAGGAGTCTCTCCATTTGTTTAACTCCACGCCATTCAGCTCTCAGGACTTTGACAAATAGAGAGTGTTAAACACGGGGCCTCCGCTTCGGTTTGACGACGGACGGGACAGTCATGCGGCGCTCTGCAGCCCGTGGGAAGAACGCTATAGTGGGAATTACAGCGAAACGTAAAAATAACAGTCTGAAAGGCCACACGGATGTAATTTGATTGCATTCACAACAGACGGAGCCTGAGAGATATTATTTTAAATCCGCGGCAATTCATCAATCTGAGCGTTACCAAATTAAATCTATCTCGGCCAATCGCTGCTCTGCCAGCGAAAATGAGCCTTTGTGTGAAACAATGTGCGCATAAACAGGGGCCAGTGACTCTATTTTCAGCGTGTAACCACCTACTTTACATCAATGATGGTAATTTGTATATCTTGCACTTTGCCGGGCCCCGGGCCATTCATATTCAAATAAAACAGAGAGACGCGCACAATAGCAAGCCAGTAAACAACACTGCCTAGAAACATTACAACGACACACAGAGCTCAGAAAACCTGCTTTAAAATGCATTTTTACGTTTTCTGAAGTAAATGTTAGTAGTGTTCGCCTGTGCAAAGCTGCTGTGCTATTAGAGCATTTTGCATGTTTCTATGCATTTTTTCATGTTTGTGATAACAGCATGTCACAGTTTGAGTT
>NW_015518503.1:0-418 GCF_001515645.1 Sinocyclocheilus grahami | reverse complement strand
AACATAACATAACATAACACAATACAATATAATATAACCCTGATATAGTCTAGTCCTTGTGCAACATGTAGGGCAAACACTTTCAGTTCATGTACTTTTTGAGACCCTCCTCCTTTGTTTTGTCTTCCCTAGAGAGGGTTAAAGGCATAAATTATGGAGTCGGGCCTCTGCGTAACTCACACCCGGAGAAAACCCAACCACACCAACACTCCACCGAAGGCTGGACTTCATGTTTTAATTCAAAAGCCGTTGGAAGGCGTCCAAAAGCAAGTCCACAGACCTCGCAGTGTGTCAGCGATTCAACACACTCCCACCTACAGCGCTGAAAAAGCTCCCATAAATCTGAAGGACAGGCGTCTGCCAGCACCTTAAAATGTGGAAAACATCTCCAGCAAGCACCTGCGTCAACTGCAGCACA
>NW_015518502.1:1467-3047 GCF_001515645.1 Sinocyclocheilus grahami | reverse complement strand
TCAGTATAAAATGTATATTCTAAGTTACAAGAAGATAAATAGCACTTGTCTGAGTCAGAATCATCTTGCAGTGAATGTTCCCACCTTACATTCAGGCCTCAGGGCCAGAGCAGCGTACCACGCATCATGACAGGCTTTCCACAGCCGGCCACGGGTCTCCTCATCTTCTGCCCAGGCAAAGTCTGAGCCTCCGTTGTCCCGCGTGATCTCCTCTGAACACACAGAACATGATTCTGTCCTGATGACACATCCTTTTACGTACATTATCTGGATATACAGCCCATTTGAGGAATGAAATATCTATATGAAGCATTTCACAAAGCAGTTCGTATTGGTTTTGTAGAGCATACAACATTTATAGTACATGCTAGATTTGTAGTGCATTTAAAATACTGTGGCTGTGTCCATTATGCTGTACTTTAATAGTATGTGTACTTCATTAAGTACGGTCAATAGGTAGATGTGTCATATACTAAGAACAACTGCAGAAATGTATAGGGAACAAGTCTCTAAAAAAAGAACTTAAACAATTAGTATGCAAACACTGGCCTCAAGAGTACTGTTAAAATACTGTTAATTAAAAATGACTGTTTAAATACTGTAGAAATTAGTTGTATGTTTTATCCACATACACCTGTGATGGACACCTGCTCCTGCATGCTTTTGGAGCTCCCGTGGAACTCCAAAAAGAGGGTGGGAGTGACCTCATAGGACAGGTTGTTGAAGCGACTGCATGCGTTTATCATTACGTCATCCAAGAACTCTGCAAACAGAACGTATCAGCACAGATCAAGTCTTGTGAAGCCTTTGTGGGTAGAAAGTCGAGGCTTAGAAATCGATGCCTCAGTGCAGCCTCGATTTAAAAATCTAAGAGAGCAGTCATGCATGATTACTCATAAATTGGATGGAGCTACTGGTGGAATATTTTTCCCTGAGTGGACTGCAAAAGAAGAAACACGTTGTGGTCCTGAGACCCAAGCAATTCATTAAACCCTTGACTGTGCTCGGTGTTGACTATGAATAAAGCATGGCGTTTCCTTCTGAATTAATGTTTATGTTATTGCAAGAGGCTGAAATCGCACAGCCTGGCATGCATGTAGTTTTGAGCGCCACAGTCTGTGATTTTACAAGTTCACAACACAGGAGACCAAGTGTTCTTTTGTTACGTTAATGCCAATAGAGGCAGCAAACGAAGCACGTTGTGATCATGTGCTTCAAACATCGCTCACCAATGAGGGCGATGGCCACTCCAGCTTGCAGGATCTGAACGGTGCTGTCCACCGCTGATTGGACGGATGGAAAGGAGCAGACAGCTGACACCATACTTTCAGGAATACCGTACAACCGAAGCGTGGCTTTGGTAATAATACCCAAAGTTCCCTCTGAGCCCACAAAAAGGTTTGTCAGGTTGTAACTGGCAGATGTCTTTCTGAAAGGGTGTTGCATCAAAAGGGGAAAAATTAAATGCAGACAACAAAAGATTTAGTTTAAAAGATGCTTTGATTGTAATTTTGCAGTCATACCTTGGACGACGCCCCTTCCCTGCTGTGTGGAGGACCGTTCCATCTGCTAGAACCACC
>NW_015518502.1:0-1216 GCF_001515645.1 Sinocyclocheilus grahami | reverse complement strand
TATTATTTTATTTCAGTTATTTTATAACATTTATTAGTTTTTTATGGTATGCATCCAATCGATTTGATTTATGTGATGTATTTTGTACCCATAATGCACAAAGATTTGACTAACCGACAGGAAACCAGAGGCCAGTATCACGCAGGTAGGAGCTCAGGCCTTTGCGCGTCACACCTGGCTCCACCGTCACATCAAAATCCTCTTGGTGAAGATCAAGGACCTGGTCCATCCTTCTCAGACTGAAACACACTCCACCCTAACAAATACGTCAAATTGTGTCATAAATTGGCATACAAAATTTGAGGACTTTTTATATACATTCTTGGATGTTTACGAAAGAAAATGTATCAAAATATCTAAAACTAAGGTTAGGCTTGAACTCTAACACTGGCACAGTCAAATCCTCGTGTCTCTTTTTCTATACTGGACAAACCTTCAGAGCACCAACACCTCCCTCCAGGCCTGTCCCTGTGCCAAATGGGATCATGGGTAGTTGGTGGTGGTGACAAATTTTGGCAAGAGCACTGACTTCCTCTACAGACCGAGGAAACACCACCACATCTGGTGGTCGGCATCTGCAAGACAAAATACCATGAATATATAAAAAAAACTATATGCAAATCAAATTTAAATGTGATATAAAGTCATGATGAAACGGAAGTAGTGACAGATCTTATTGTGGCATCCATCTGAGTGTAATGGATTATTGAAAAAGAATAAAATATAAGGTTGCTGGTTTTATCCATCAGTTGTTGGTTGGATTTTGAGATGTGAGCATTGCACTCAAAATGGAGGCAGATAAACAAAAGCTTGCCGGGGCGGGGATTAAACGGAATAAATGATTGGAGAAGTCCTGCATAAGTTATCAGATGTCTGTCGTATTCACCGCATGATTATTTGTGTCTGGGAGAAAAGAGAAGAGGTGAAAATAAAGTTCCTCGTGCATGCTGAATGGACCCACTAGATAGTCGATCTCATATTTTACTTACTGCTTTTAATGATTGATTAGCAGTTGGTTTATTTGTAACTGTGGGTGGAGCTACTGCTGCACTGTTTACATATGATTAAGAAGCAGGTGACCCTCAGGTATTATTATAAAATACATTAAAGAAATAGGATTAATCAGGAGGATTTCGTTTTTTTATGTATATTAGTTGCTTATTAGTGCGTAACACTCCAGTCCAGTTGGTGGCGGTAAATGCACCAGAAGTTGGTT
>NW_015518501.1:1031-3048 GCF_001515645.1 Sinocyclocheilus grahami | reverse complement strand
TGAGGGTGAATAAATGATGACAGAATTTTCATTTTTGGGTGAACTTTTCCTTTAAAGGCCAGTACAAATCTTTGATGTCACACAACACAGAGAACTCTGAAATATTCATAATTCATGGTGACTCACGGCAGGCACGGTCTACAGCAGATGTACTTTAGAGACTAATTCACTGTTAAGACCCTCTGAGGTCTTAGTTTGTTAGGAGGTGAGGGTGGGGGTTAGCAGGACATGGCCTATACTGGCATTCGCAGTGCTCTCTCATCTGACTGATTTATCTGACAGCCGTAGCCGTGGCACTCAATGCCGCAGTGTTTTCTTGGCTGAATTACAGCAGATGTCACCCCGGCAGTTACATGTCAAACGGTCGAGACGCCTTCAATTTTCATAGCCAGCCATGCTGAAACCTGACCCGTGACATTGCAATGCATGTCCTCTGACCAAGCCGGCGTTCCAACTTGGACTAGGCCAAACAAACGATGGGACTCTTCAGAGAAAAAGTAGACTGATACATCGTGCAAGCATACAGAAAATGTTACAGTCTGTTCGAAATCTGTCTAAATAGCTAATATGACAGTTTTGATCATTGCTGTGCCTGTTTTAGATCTCTAGGGTTATACTCTTGAGATGACACCCCATTCTGGTATAGTTGCTTCATTAGTTTACAAAGCCTACAAAGTTTCAGTAAAGATGTATGGCTTTGATTCTTTCTTCAGCAGCAGAAACTCAACTTAAAAAATGATGACAGGCCGATAAATTGGCTGATACTTGACAGCATTGTGAATAGATAAACATTTTCATTGCATTTTGACTGCCTAGAATACCAGTTTTTATATTTGTAAACTGTGGGTTTACATTCTTATTTGCTTATTTACGAGGTCAATAACATTGACTGGACAAATGCAGATTTAAACAGGATTTTCCAACTGTGAAATGTCACGTAAATCGGCTCTGGCTGTTCAAAATCTCCAAAAACTAATTTATTTTCTTCGCTGTGCAGTTAACGTGTTTTCCAATTCTTTTATCTCAGATGCAGAAACTAAACAGTGAGTTAAAGTTTATTTAACAGCTACAGAGCTCATGGATATTTAATCAGGTAGGCAATGACGCTAAACAACCTGCTTTTATCACCGTATGGTTTCACACCAGAAACAAGCACTTGAGTAGGGCTTCATAACCCAGGATTTTAAAACACCCTTTCAAACTGAAATGTACTAAGCCAGGATTAAAAAGAATATGAAGTACAGAGAGAAAACCCCTACAGAGAAGACCCTGAGCTAAGGCAAACGCTTGACAGCACAATTAACTGAATCAAGGTGAGGTGAGTAAAAAGCATCCTGAGAAGAAGCCTTATGACTGAGGGTATTAGAAGCGTACGTCCCTCGACGGTCCGATGTCAAATATAGGCTACTGGCTGAGGCGCATATGAAGTTGCATAGCAGACATTCCGATGAAAAACCAACAAGCCTCGGCGGAAAGAGCGAGGCTGGCACCACGTCCAAAAACAGCACAGAATCCGTTAGCCATACCCCAAAGAAACGGAAAACCGACATGCTGCAAACACATTAACCAGCTTGCCTCTCTTTCACTCTACTCCAAACGACCGTCATGTATGCCTGTCTACTAGACAGGACCAACGCTGACATTCAGCCTCGTGCCGACAATATCCTCTCTATAATGGCTTTACAATCACATTACGATATCTAATGAGAGCTGATAATGGTTCGTTTCACTCAAATTAGCTGTAATCATGACACATAATGTTCAGGAGTTTTTCATTTCTCGAAGCTGAGCTACCGTACCATTAACCAGGTTAACATCATAATGAACAACTCATTGTATCGCAGATTTAGCATACTTTAGACTTTAATTTTCCTTTCCATATGGACAGATAATGTGGCAAGCCGCTTAAACATTTATCATCACTTTTTTTCAAAGCTAACAAGTATCTGCTTTATGTTACAAGTAGACCTACATATTAATTAAATACTCCAATAGTGACAAATAAACTTTTTTCCAG
>NW_015518501.1:0-733 GCF_001515645.1 Sinocyclocheilus grahami | reverse complement strand
CTATTCCACTGTTACTGATTATCAACTTTATTACTATGTATTATTAGTAATGATCTATTACATGATATAATGTTCATTGTAACTAGTTACAATTGGAATACACAGCTGGAATTCCATTGTAATCTGACTAGTAAGAATTGTAACTACTGGGATAAATGATAACAAACTGGGATATATTCTGGTGTTACACAAACATATAGTATCCAATACATAAGATCTAGTCAAGCTTGAATGTATGCTAGTAACTATAATAGATTCTACTACTACTACTACTAGCAACCACCAATGTAAATAGAAGTGAATAATTCATATCTGAACCACCGATTTCCAAAATTCTGAGAAATATTTGTAATTTGTTAGCAGTAAAAATAGAATACTTAAGCCTACTTGTTACTATTGGGATATGATTAACACTAATATGAAATAATTACTAGGTCCTGAATTTAGATTACTAGATAGCCTACTATTTGAATACATATTCTGACATCTATTTAAAAATAAGTAAAAACAACTAAATGATTAGTCAGCTGTATGAAATAAAGTGTTAAAATGGCTTGCCAGAACACATCCGCTTTGGTTTAGTTTCCCCAATAAATACAGACGGAGGCAGAAGTGATGTGATTTATTTAATTCTTTTCACGATTGAAGCAAAGAACATGGATGACAACTTTTCAAAGAGTAAATTAACTGTGTATACAGACCTTCACAAACTCCAACCTCGTACTGCGTGATG
>NW_015518500.1:2197-3048 GCF_001515645.1 Sinocyclocheilus grahami | reverse complement strand
AGATGATGACAAAATGAAAATGCAAAAATGCTTGTAAGAGGCAGATATTGTGCTGATGGCACGATGCTTACAGTTATTGTAATTAAAACATAATTAGTTGCCAGTTTCCTCTGTGCCTCCATTACACCTGGAACACTACCATTAATCTTCATTACAGCCTACAATAATACTGTACTAGCTCACTGAATAAGCTACAGGACTGATCGTACAATGTTCCTCATATAACAGTTGTTTTTACAGAATATGATTTGGCTTAATACTTATATAGAGATGAATAATCATTCATTTATTTAAACCTTTATTTATTTTTTAATAATATTACAATAAAATTATATAAAATGTATATATATATATATACATACATTTTTTGTGCATGTGAATACAAATGTAAATAATTAAATATCATATGGGATTCTAAAATAAAAAGAATGTATTTTAAATATACATTATTTATATTTTATATTTGTATTTTATATAATTTATAAAAAATAACAGAGAGAGAGAGCTGCATTTGTAAATGAATGCACAATGCAAATGTAAATACCTAATTATCTTCAAATTGATTTTTCAATCATTTACATTTTTACATTTCTAATTTAATATTATATACTTTATATAATATATAGAAACAATGTATACTTTATATTTATTAAAAATGGTATAAGCATACTATGTAGAATTTTAAAATAAAGATTTAACATTTTTGAGATTTGACATTATATAAACATAAAATATAATAAAAAATAATGTATATATAATTTATTATTATTAATAATAATAATAAACATATGTGATGTTGGTTTTGTTGAAAGCATTAGTGTGTAGACCAAACTGAGCCAGTACTACCTGAA
>NW_015518500.1:0-1510 GCF_001515645.1 Sinocyclocheilus grahami | reverse complement strand
CTCTGCAGGAAAGTGACCTGGAAGGGCCAAGTTTGCCCATCACTGTCCTAGAGCCTCCTGATTGTCTTGGAAGCTGTAGACCTTGTTGCTAACTCTTATGAGAAGCTGTCTCTAAAGGATGTCAGTGGCTGTATGTAAATAATAAATAAGAGCATCTGCTGGTTCCTGTTATTTACCCTTTACTTACTTCTCATTAAGTCAGTAAGCCTGAACGAAGAGCGCGCTCCTCACTTCTAGTTATTGTCACACTGATGTGTACATGGTGTGCTGACGATGCTTGAATAATCTCATACTTTCTTTTCGCATTAATGGCAACATTAAGGTTTATTACATTTACATTATTAGGCTATTACATGGAATGTAATACACTGATTGGTCATCATGTCATTCAGCGGTCAGATATTTCCTAGCATTCGCCAACATCCACAGCAAAACAGCAGTAGTCCGCTGATCCGGGTAACAGAAACTGGCGCTACTTTCACGGCTCGTATCATACAGCGGACTTGCGCTCCCTTTCGTACAAACGCAGCTGGCGCATTCTTGCATCTCAGTTGTTGAGTGAAGTTTAAATGACTTCAGAGAACTCTAGTATTAATATTATTTTTGTTTAATATTGTTGCAGTGTTTGTACATTGTAGTGTTTTCCTATTGTAATATTACAAATATTGTAATTTTATTATGTAGTGTAAGTCTAAAGATATTGAGGTAAAATGATAAAAATGGAAACACAAATCAATATTTGATGTCCATGTATTGTTATTTGGTAAGTAGTTTTATAATCGAGATAACATACTGACTGTATGACTGTACATTTTTCTTTACGTAATATACATCAACACGAACTAAAATAGGTACAGGCTGAATTTAACAGCATTTATTTTTGGTTATTGTTCATTTCTACCCTGAAAAAATGTGGTATAGAAACAATTTTTACTGAAATGCAAATTTTTAAGTGATTAATATTTATAAAATATTAAACACTTTCAATTATTGTTCATTGTAATTTCAGTCTAATGCTAAAATAAACTACTGACAATACTGTGCAGCTAGCAGTGATGCATGTCTATGTCTAAGTCGTTTTGTTGTGCTATATTATTGTGTTAAATAAAAGAAAAATTGCAGGTAAGTATTTAATAGTGTTTTGAAGTGTTTTAGATGTCCCTTAAATTACGATAACCTCTACTTGATTCTGTCAGACTTAAGGCAAAGGAAATATCTCCTATGGATGAAACTCAGCAGGGGATACACTAAATTAATGAGACCACACATTTATTCTTGCCTAGAAGTGTGAATCTCAAACACCTTCAAAAGTGGTAGCACCAAATGAATGTCTTTTTAAAAAGAAGGATGCCTTCACAACTTTGTCATGATTGATCATTTCAGACCACCTCATTTAATCACACTAAGACTACAACCATTTTATTATAACTTCTAAATACCACTTTACTAAATTTAAAAGTAAGCATTTGACAGTCACTTCCATTGCATTCAGGGTATTCTTTTTTTTTTT
>NW_015518499.1:2273-3048 GCF_001515645.1 Sinocyclocheilus grahami | reverse complement strand
ATGGTTAGCAGAGTGGCTGCACTCACTGACTTTCCTGAATGACTTCCTCTGAATGCCCCCGAGGTCCTTTACCCGAGCAATTAGCCCTCAATCTGATTGAGGGCAGTTTCCATCTCAGCCTGAATCACTGTGCTACACCATATTTAAATCAATATCAGTTTCTCTTCCACCAATTACAACTTTTTTCTCATTACTGGTGATTCAAATGAAACAATCACTAATCGGGCCGTTTGGCAGTGTAGCTATTTTCTGCTCACAGGTTATTATGAGCCATGTTAAATTACTACTGTAAGTTTATGGTGTGTGCAACCTTTCCCTTACTTTCCTCCATTTAATAACGGGGAAATATCGATTTAGGTTTTTAGTATAATGATGAGGCATATATTACTATGACTGATATAGATCATAACTGTCATTGTCTTCTCATCCATGCTATAGGCACACCGGAGAAAATGTTCAACTGGGGAATTGTAAAAAGTAATGCAAAGACTTTGGAAATGAAGCGTAACTATGATACGAAGGTATCTGTGAGAGATTATGACAGAGGAAATTCACTTTTGTTTATGGCCGCACCCCTCCCCTTGCTTTTAAAGGGGCAGTTCACTCAAAAAGTTCTGTCATTGCTTATTTATCCTCATCCTCATGTTATTCCTAACAAAATATTTTGCAGAATTTCTATGCTGTTCTTTGTGTGCTGTAATCTAAACAGAAGTATCAACCATAATTTATTTATTTTCTCTCTCTCTCTCTCTCTCTCTCTCTATATATATATATA
>NW_015518499.1:0-1172 GCF_001515645.1 Sinocyclocheilus grahami | reverse complement strand
GTTATTTATTTATGTCTTATGAGGTGCTTTATCTTTCATTCTCTCCATTGATATTCACTGCTTCTCATGTTGCCATCTCAAATAGAAATGGATTCACATTACATGATATAGAATTCATCACTTTAGTTTCAGCAGGGTGTTTGTGCGACATCACACTTAAGGCCAGTTTTGGTGGTCTCCAAAACAAAATATATGCATCATTAAGCAGAAATAGAGTCAAAGAAGCATGTAAAAAGTTCAGAGTAGTCATCCTCTAAACTGGCCCTCAGTCAAAGCACTTTGCTCATTATGAACAAGTTCGTTCAATGTAGTAATGAGAGGAAATGCAATTATGAGAAACCAAGACCATTTCTACAAAGTTAGGTTTCAATTAATTCCAACACTGGCAGGCATAGCAGAATCACTAGCTGGAAATGTGCATTTGGGATTTGTCTGTTTCAGAACATTTGATATTGTAGGGGTGTTCACTTAATTTAGACAGAAAAAACTATGAGCCTTTGCTTCATTTGCATCATTTCTTCATTTCATACATATTCACTGTTGTTATACTCTTCTCGGCTGAAGTGTTCACCAGTCCAGGTATTGTTTGGCTTCTCCATTATGTGGGCAAAAAGTATTTTTTCCAGTGACAGCCTTTCAAACGTATCTGTATATTCGGACTGGTACTGACTGCAAACTGCAATTGAGATGAATAGGAATGCTGCTAACAGATAGTTTTCAATAGGTATTGTAGACCTCCTTGGGTCAGACAGGTGGGGAGAGTTCTTTGGAGACGGTGAAAATCTTGCCAAGATTAAACGGAAATTTAACCCCTTCTGCCCTACAGACATTGGAGCAGATCCAAGCAGTTTTCAGAGGACTTACATTTGCTCTTTTTCTATCCCATCTACAAGACACCTCATGAAAAATTCACAGACTGGTTGATGCTACATCTATAGTTCACTCAGAGGACCTGACTTGCAGATTGTTCTTTAGGTTCAGTCCTCTGCTGCAGTGGTTTATTCCTTCTTTTTCTTCTGTCTTTCTCCCTCCCATTTTTATTTTAAATAATGAATGTCCTGTGTAAGATAATCGGAGCCTGGGAAAGACTGAGATCATTGAAAGGGATCCTGAGCATTGTGGGTTAAGTTTCCATGCCATTTTAATCCTGGTCAGGTTGGCAGACGAAAAGT
>NW_015518498.1:2232-3049 GCF_001515645.1 Sinocyclocheilus grahami | reverse complement strand
AATATGAAAGGGGTCTTGTTTCAAAGAGTCACCAAAGAATATACATTTTGGCTGATACAAAAGTTTGTGGATAAATTCATTTTTATAAAGTTTGAACAGTCAAAACACTTTGCAGTAAATATGTGAATAATTGGTTCTTCAAATTGATGATGAAAGGAGCAGTTGAGTGAAACACTATTATTGAACTTTGAAAATGTTTGTTGATAAAGTCAGAAATCCTACTGAATTTATTATTCCAAAAATAATTTATCAATTTTTTTTAAATTTTAGATTAAGAATTAATCAATTATTTTTCATGTTTATTTTATTTATTTTATTTTATCTATTTTTTTTTTGAAGCTCCTGAAAAGACATTGGACAATAAATAACCCATGCAGGTTTAGAATGATATGGGTGAGTAAATGATGACAGAATAGACATTTTTGGATGAACTTTCCATTTAATGCATGTGTTGGTATGAATATATTGAATCCCACCCAGAGTCGTGTCATGTCATAGTGGTTGGTTGCGTTTATTTATTTGGCCCATGTACAGACAGACAGTGTTTTGATTATGTGCATATACTGTATGCTTTCCTTGAGAAATATAAGGCTGTGTTCAATAGTTTTGACTCATCCCTCATTTAAAATTGTGGTTAAAGTGAGGTACGTTTAATGTAAGTACACTGGGCAGTGGAATAAATGTTTAAATAACTGCACTTTAGAAGCCATATCATACATGTTAACAAGACAGAATGTGAATAAAATCACATAATTACTTGAACTACTTGAAATCAACCTGGTAACTAACTTCATACAAGAAAAGGACGTTTATATAG
>NW_015518498.1:0-1184 GCF_001515645.1 Sinocyclocheilus grahami | reverse complement strand
TTGCGAGATTTAAACTCAGAATTGTGAGATTTAAACTCAGAATTGTGAGATTTAAACTCAGAATGGCGAGATATAAACTGAGAATTGCGGGATCTAAACTCAGAATTGCGAGATCTAAACTCAGAATTGCGAGATATAAACTGAGAATTGCGAGATATAAACTCAGAATTGCGAGATTTAAACTGAGAATTGCGAGATTTAAAATCAGAATTGTGAGATATAAACGGAGAATTGCGAGATCTAAACTCAGAATTGCGAGATATAAACTGAGAATTGCGATATTTAAACTCAGAACTGCGAGATATAAACTGAAAATTGTGAGATCTAAACTCAGAATTGCGAGATATAAATGGAGAATTGTGAGATTTAAACTGAGAATTGTGAGATTTAAACTGAGAATTGCAAGATTTAAACTCAGAATTGTGAGATTTAAACTCAGAATTGCGAGATCTAAACTGAGAATTGCGAGATATAAACTGAGAATTGCGAGATTTAAACTCAGAATTGCGAGATATAAACTCTGAATTGCGAGATATAAACTAAGAATTATGAGATCTAAACTCTGAATTGAGATTTAGATTCAGTTGCGAGATATAAACTCAGATTTGCGAGATAAAAACTCAGAATTTTGAGGAAAAAAAATTAGAATGCATGTTTGGAAGAACATGAGGGGGAGTAAACTTTTTCATTTTGGGGTGACCTATCCCTTTAATGTATTGAATCTGGAGGTGAAGGACATCTGAGAGCGAGACAGAATGGAGGTCAGTGTTGTATGAGGGTGGGCAGTAACGGCTCAGACTGTAAACAGCTTGCGTGGCTGTTTGTTATTGAGTGACTGCGGTTGGAGCCGACAGTAAAGCTGTCTGTGAACTGAACTGGAATTCAATAAACTGTCCGGCAGTTAATAAAGCCCCGCGCCGGACCCTGACGCACCGTGACCAGCCACCAACCACTTCAACCATTACACCCATAAACCCAGAGGAGCGAGATAAGCCCCATCCTGCAGCCTTTATTTATGAAGCGTCTTAGACAAGATCAACTGATTTGGGATCAGGTTCCTGCTTCAGATGTATTAGAAACTCCTCTCAGATCATATACACACACTGATCTGCGGCTTTCAAAGACAAACAAACCACGTCTGCATGGAGGTTTTCACAATAATCATTTTGTAGCTCAACTGAGAC
>NW_015518497.1:0-3050 GCF_001515645.1 Sinocyclocheilus grahami | reverse complement strand
CATTCATTCATGAACCACTGATACACACACACACACACACACACAAAATGGTAGGAACTGAATCCTAAAATGTACATGCATATACTAACTGTACATACATGCATAAATCCATACATATTAATCTGAAAAGACAAAAAATAGAGAAATTGAGCAGCAGTAAATAAGCAATATTCATACATCCACACCAATAGGTGTCAGTATAAACATCAAGATCACTAAGAATGAATGAAAAATCAACACCTTGAGTGCACCTTAAAATGAAGACTTCATAGAATCATATAAACATCAAGGATATTTAATGCATGTTTGCTATGGATTCAGCTGAAATAGCCAAACTTTTTAGTGGTGTCCACACACTTTTGGCCATGTAATGTCTTGTATATGTAGTGTATAAAAAAAATCGTATCTAACATTGAAGGTATCCTCGCTTTGCTTGTTCTGTAGAGAGCATAAGAGAAAGCGACGAGAGAAAATAGATTGAGCTTTCATAGCATGAGCCTGCTCCTCTCCATAACCCCCCATAGACTGTTTATAACAACCACCATAGAGGGAGACAACAGCTCCAGAGCATCAGAGAAGCAGGCAGAAATGGAGGTACAGAGAGAGCAGAGTAGTAAAAAACGAGGAATCATCAAAGACTGATCCAAAACAACTTGGAATACAAAAATATCTGGGAGAAGAGGTTGAGGGGGAATTAGCAGATGAGAAAACGGGAATGATGCCGTCTCTGTCTCCCCCGTCCTCTGTGTATGGGTGTGTGCGAGCGCATGGTGAGCGTATAGAGGGGGTGGCAGCGTTGCCTCTGGGGGCACATGGTTGTTTACTTCACCAGGAGATTTACCCATCTCACTCTTCAAACAGCTAACTCTTCCTGTTAGCAGAGCTTGTGTAATTATTGAGAGAACAATCACAATGCTCAGTTTTGATCTTACTCTATAGGGTTTTCTATAAACTCAAAAACAAATGGTTCAAAGTGAGCACGACCATCACACACGCAGACCCAGACGTGTGCTTCACTTTGAAAACCTCAAATCTAAATGAGAGGGAATCCTTTGCGCTAGTGTTCGGTCAGTAGAGCGGCGGGAAACCCCATAAAATGCATAAAACTCATTGTACAAATGTTGAATATATTTTTCATTTTTTTTACTATCTCACAGCTGAGAGGTGAAAATATAAAAGTACAGGTATTTGTCAAACAGCTCTGATAGAAAATGATTCAACACAGTATTTCAGGCAAGCAGTAAAGGGCAAAATAAAAATGTTATTGTGGATAAGCATGACAGCGACTGCTCATTTTGCTGTAGGTAGCAGCCCAAAAATGTCAGAAATTTGAACAGGCAGTAAACAATTGGGGAGAAAAATTGTCTCCAACTGTCTGCTGACACAGTAGAAAAGGTTTTTGATAGAGCAGCTGCGCTGGCTAATTTCCCTCAGCCTCGTTCTTTCTTATCATGTCAGTGTGGCCACTCAGCTAATAGCATGTTTTAATTAGCCCTTAGTCACCATGCTTCCACTGTCAGAGATATGAGCGGAGGCAATCCCTGTGGACATTACTCATATTACAGCACTGCCACACACATACACTGACGTAAGAAAACATACCTTAGGTTGGAAACAAGTTGGAAATCCATCCATTCGTGAAGAGAGTGTATGCTGTTGTATACGGCGTGGTGTGTTACGGCTACAGTAAAGAGCATTTTTTAACCCACACCCCTCATGTTGTCATAATACTAGAATTTCTTGAAAAATATTGATATTCAATACCATTTTCAGTACTATTTTCAATAGCATAGTAATAAATATAATTATAATACTAATTAAAATATATTACTATTGTAATACAACTGCACTGTAAAATAAAAATGAATTAATATTTCATAATAAGTATATACATTTTACTTCAGAGTAGTACAATTACAATACTTATGAACTTGCAAGAATTAAAACCTCAAGCTTTTATTTTGGGGTATGAGTCCCATGAAAACAAGTCACGATGAAAGACTTTTATAAGCAAGCTAAAATGTCATGATTGGTTCAGTGTCTTTATCTCACATTTGGTTTAGTGTAGGGTTATATGATGTTACTTTCAAATGCGATAGAGCATTAACCTTTTAATGTCACTCACATTTGAACACTGACGAGATACGATAATGTACAACAACCAATAAAATATAATAAAATGGTGCCACATTTAACGCTCTTTTAGCGCCACTCAATTTTATTTGAGAGTAGTAAAATTACAATAATTATTAATTAAAACCATAAGAGTTAAAACCTTAAGCTTTTATTTTCTCTGAGAACTCAGAGAGACCTTTAAGTGTCTGTGATGACAGGTTTACAAATGCTTGTCGTTACAGCATTACATCTGGTGAAATGCATGAAAGCGTGAAACCCTGTAATCGTCTGTCCATAAAAATTTAATTATGCAAACATGAAAAAGCATAACAAATACACGTTAAACTCACAGCACATGCATTTACTGTGAATCGAGCTGCTTTAAAACACTGAAAACACTGAATTGAGTTGCGCGCAGTGCCGTGCTTAGCTCTGAAACATGCAATGGACTATATTCTACTGAGGTGCGTTGGACCAGTGTGTCGATACTGGACAAATGTATTGAAATATCAATAGTTTTGACAACATTACACACTTCCCTGCTGTCTGAATTTTCTTGCAGCAATAACATGTAATCAGCTCAGAACACACACCACCCAAATTGCACCATTATTCCTGTTTCATGTTTGTCCACAAAACTAGCATATCCGGGGCAGCTGACCGCTCCTGTCAAGTCCGTATGCTCAGATTCATGTGAAAATCGCCTAAATCTTTCATTTCATGGTTCAAACAAAGCAAACAAAGTAGAGAATTAAGACTGAATGGATGGGCATAAGCAAAAAAGGGGCAGTGGGGTGCATGTAGGGGGGTGGAGTTCATTGATGTAGCCCATCTTTGTTCTGATGTGTCCAGAAACCAGATAAGATGACTAACCTGTTTATCGCTCTGATTGAAATTATACAAGCAGACACCATCCCCCCTACCGAGCCCTAAAT
>NW_015518496.1:2214-3050 GCF_001515645.1 Sinocyclocheilus grahami | reverse complement strand
GTTGTTTTTTACAAAAACATGGCTTATTGAGAAAGATTTAGCAAATTTGCGATTAATCTGAACAATTTGGAAGCCACATTGCAAGTTATAGTGAAGTAAGGAGTCATGAATTTACTTGTTCACACTAGATTCTCCATTATGCTGTCCAACTGGACAAACCGTCAGACTTTCATCAAGTCTTCTATAGAATTTCTGAGGAAGTATAACTTTGATGGGCTGGATTTGGACTGGGAATACAAAGGCACTTCAGAGACGCATTCAGAAGAAAAACTGAAATTCACTCTACTTTGCAAGGTTCAAATAAAAAATATGTTTTCATATGATGATGATGATGATGATGTTGATACTTTATTGTCAGACAAGTCTGAAATTTTTCTCACCTGACAATATCCATGTTTACAACATTCAACACCAACAAAAACATTTAATATACACAGTACAAAAACATCACGCGTTCTACTTTACTCAGTGTCACATTACATACTATATTACAAATACTATATGTTTAAGGCTAAGACATCCTACATTACATATACTATACGTTTAAAACTACACCCTACACTTTACAGCACCTTCACCTCTTATACTCTTGATTTTTGATTAAGTGTCTTATTCAACTCAAGGATAGCCTGATGCACAAATGAATGCTTCAGCCTCACTCTGCTGAAACTTGGGACTCTGTACCTCTGATTTGATGGTATAAGACAAACTCATTATGCAGGACGTGATTAGAATCAGCTATTATTAGCTAGCCTTATAATAGGCTAAATCATATATAGCTTCTCAAGAGGCTGACCAACAATCCTTAAACAGATTTTTATGTAATTAAACAATTT
>NW_015518496.1:0-1098 GCF_001515645.1 Sinocyclocheilus grahami | reverse complement strand
TATATATATAATTCATTCTCAAAACAAAATTCATTATCAGTTACAATGGATTTATTTGAGGGAGAATATCCAGTCATTGTTTTCATAATGTCCCATACCTTCTTAGTATTATTAGTCTGAAATGCTTCCTCCAGGTGCTTCCTATAATCTTGCTTTGCTTCCTTCAATTTAATTTTTAACTCTCTTTCTGTTTGTTTAAATACCCTAATATCTTTATTCTTAAATGCTTCTTTCCTCAAATGTATAACTTCTTTAATACTTTTAGTCACATATGGTTTATTATTTGATTTTGAATACAGTTGGACCTATTTTAACCAACTCGACACAAAAATCGATGTAATAATTTAGCCCTGTGGTTCTTTCATCAAGTGAACTGTCATCAGAAATTTCCCAATTTGTCCAATCGAAACAGGCTTTAAGTTGTTCTATACTTTCATTAGACCACAATCTAATCATTTTTTTCAAATGTGTTCTTCTTCTTCTTTAAGCATAAAATTGATTGAGGTTTATGCTTAAAATGAGTAAAAACAATTACCTAAAAAACTAAATGAATTTTGTGAAACTTAAGGAACTTCTGGAGGCATTTCTAGCTGAAGGCCAGTCAAACAAAGATGCCAGACTGATTCTAACAGCAACTGTTTCAGCACAGAAAGAAGTTATAGAAAGGAGCTACAATATTCCAGAGATCTCAAAGTAAGAGCAACATGTCGTTCAGCTGGCGTGCTATCTTATGACAATTACAAAAATTGCACACAAAAAAAGTTTAAAAATGTAAAAACATCTTTTTTAGGTACTTGGACCTTATTAGTGTCAAGACATTTGATTTTCATACGTTTAACGATGGCATTGCAAGACATCACAGCCCTTTGTACAGTGGCATCCAAGACGAGGAGGATATCAACTCTAACACCGTAAGCAGACTGACTCTTATTATGAGCACAGGCTTCAAGACAGTGAATAACTTTAATTTGCTGCTGGGTAGTTGGCATATTTTCATCTTTCATACAGGATTCTGCACTAAAATACTGGAGATTCCAGGGAGCTCCTCCCGAGAAGTTGTTGATGGGCTTTGCCACATATGGACGTTCCTTCATCCTC
>NW_015518495.1:0-3050 GCF_001515645.1 Sinocyclocheilus grahami | reverse complement strand
GGCAGAGCTGGTGCCGTCTGCCTGTTATAAACCAGAAGCATTGGTTAGTTGGTTAACGTTAGTAAATATCTGTCATTCGCTAATCAACACACTTTCAAAGTAAGAGGAACAATCATAACGACAAAAAAAGCCAAGTCTTTCAGTTTTGCTATTCAAAGCCTAAAGCAAAACAGTGTTTTTATGGTTTACATAGTAAATGTTTGAGGCTGTAATTGGAATAAATATTAAATATCCTTATCAAGAAAAATCTAACTGATGTACACGTTATACAACACTCTACCAGTCAACAGTTCAATCCTGGCCCTAGTTATAATTTTTTGTAGCATAATGAGGAATGACATGAAAACAGAGCAACACATTAGCTCAGCTGTGTATGTGGATGAAGTAAGATGACAGCATATATTACGGAGAAAACGGGATCGGGTCACCAGGTCTGGAACTCCCAGACCAAGATGCAACAGAGAGCGTCAATGAGGTACAGATGGCAACCCTACCGAACGCTCTGACTCGAACCTGCGGTTTGTGAACTCAGACAGGATGGTTTCTAGCTGATAGATAAATCATTACCAAGGTCAGGAGCATGAAATGTGATTCCCCGATGAAGAGTGACACTCCAAGATTGTTGTTTTTCCTGGATGGGACTCAAAAGTGGGTTTTCACCAATGATAGCTCTAACAGATGAAGAGAGGGTCTCAGTTCATGCTGCAATGCAAGCGCATAACACACATTCATATTCCGCAGCACTGTGCCTCCCGATGCTAAATCAAACCATTGTTTTCTATGGGAACGTGTCGCAGAGAATGTACCACGCCAGCCATAAAACAACACTGGTGAAAATGCATTGAACAATGGAATAAAATAATTAAATTCTGAGGAGAGAGCTCTCCAAGGAGTAAGAATAATTTAGCGTAACAGTATATGTTTCATTTTAAAGACATCCATCCCTGTACGCATTATGAAATGTGTTGTAATAAATAACATGCTCAGGGCAAATATTTAATATAATTCAAGCCCAAATCTTATTACATCTATGTCAACAAATGCTCCCCTCAAAAGGATAATATATTACGCAAAACATAACAACAATTCTGCTGTTACATGGAGAATAAAATGCTCTTTAGTAGTTTGTTAAAGTCTGGTTAACTTGTGTGTGTTTAAGCAAAGATAAAACAAAAAAGTAGCATTCATTTAAAATTAATAATAATATTCTGTTTCTATCATTTAGTTCAACAAAATATTTTTTGTACCCATACAAAAAAGAATATACAGCAGGTTAAAAAAAAGTCTTATATGTATTTGTATATACATGTATGTAATGTTATATCAATAACAACTGATTCATATGACATTAACTGTTTTTCTATTTTATTTTCTGGAACAACAAACAAAGTCAGTTTCCTCATAATTGGCCAACAAAGCTGATTATTAAGAAAAAAATAATAATGTAAAAAAAGTATTCTATCCAAAAATCAATTTCTCCTCATAATACCACATGCTGACCACATTTATTATTTTCTGCATAATTAATCAATTTACATAAAGCTAAGAATAAAATAATATAAATATTAAATGAAAAACTCAAACTAAACAAAAATTAGAAATGTTGCACTGACAACTAACTGAAATGAGTTCAAGCTGAAGCAGTAAAATTACAAACTGGAAAGAAATAAAAACTAAATCAATAATAAAATTACAATAAATAAAAAATAAAATAACAATAAATTAAACCTGAATAGCAATATTAAATAAAATATACAAATGTTTCAAAAAATAATGAAGATATATAAATAAAAGCCAATTCAAAATATTAATAAAAACTATAATATGTAAATTATTACTAAAATATCTTGTGTGAATTGGTGGTAAGCACTGCACAACAAATTATTTTACAGACATATACGCTGAGAAGAAATCAAATCCAAAAATGTCTTGAGATACATGACAGATTTAGCCAAAAACACATTTTATGCAGAGCAATTTTACACCTCCCACCCTGATGAGCCTGTGAGATTACATTCCCACACCGCATCTGTCACAAGCTAATCATGCCGAACCAGTCCTGATTCCTCCGTATTATGATGCACATGGTGTGGCTGATTACAATGCTATGCTAGGCTGGTGTTACAAACAGCAGAGCCGTGCCAGAACTGTGTCTTCCCATGCAGCAACCACATCCTGCTGAAATTATGTGAAATCAAGCTTACTCTTTTACGCCGCAATCTAAATACAATCAAGAATGCTGGATGTAGCATTAAACATCGGGAAACAAACAGGCTAACTGTTCTAATAAGTGTAAGACGTGATCTTCTGCAACAAAACTATTCAAATAGAGTCACAGAGTTGTATAAGAAACTGGGCTCAACAAGCCATCAGACTGGCTGCTCATAAACAGAGACCTGGTCACGAAAGCCTGTCATCGAGCGCTCTCATTCCCCCAGAGTCGACCCCTAGCAGGGGAGGTGTGGGGGTAGGGGGTGGCAGTTATTGTGGCGCCGGTGGTGAGCAGCCAGGAGCGGGGGGATGCAGTTGCCCAAGACGAGGACTTACCACATCAGAGGGAGGACTGAACCCTCACAGCGCCTTCTACTCTGTAGTGCCAGGGCATAATAAACACAACAAGAGAGAGGACTCCACGCAGCCACTCAGTAGAACATCTAATTAGGACCAGGCCGCTTTGTTTGCTGTTGTCCTCCAACTAGAGGAGTTGCATTACAGAACATTTTGAAGTACACACATTAGTGGGACTGTTCGCCTCTCTTGCTGTCTAAAGGCCTTTAGGCGAAGCCACCAAGACGAAGGATCAAAATCAAACTTTTTCAGTAGTTCTCCCTCAAGTCTAACCTCAGAAACCTCTTCAAAGCTCTTCTACATGGGTACTTGCTTTTAGCGCCATGTTTCAGAAGTATATCATTTAACCCGCTCAAAACCGTAGCAAATCCACAAAGCCACCGGATTGGTGTTACTTTCCCCTATGAGGTTGTGTTTGGCCTCATCAAAAACCTGCTTTAAGTGACGAACCTGATCCAGGGATTGAGGTTTCTTTTTTTTTT
>NW_015518494.1:2488-3051 GCF_001515645.1 Sinocyclocheilus grahami | reverse complement strand
AAGTGGTCAAATCTGGTCATTATTACAACTCGCCTTTGGTGTAATTGAATCCATAGTTGCTGCTTGCTATAAACGTCATTTCACAGTTCAGTCTGAAATGTTCTTTTCTGATTCCAAGATTACAGTGTAAATACAGTGAAATATGACGCATACACACAATATGAGACATGTATTTAATCTGCTGAAGTTGAGTCACCAGGATGACAGGTATGTGCAGGACACACCTAAAGTGACACACCTGCTCTGCGAGTTACACATGTGCCCTTCTATTGAAACACTGACAACATCTGGTACGTTGAGTACTGAAGGCAACAGGTTAACTGAGGACAGAACAGCACAGCTGACGTTATCGTGCATGTCTCTTCCTGTCTGAATGTTTATAACATTCCTTAGAGGTTAAAATACTCTCTTATTACCACAACAAATGCTCCGATAATTATCCCTAACATCTCTGAGGAGATTTATTTATTGAAATCATCATCAAATTTCAAACACTTCTGCTTTTGGACAAACCTTAACTCAGATCATATAGCTTAAAGGAGACATATTATGCCCCTTTTTTT
>NW_015518494.1:0-1316 GCF_001515645.1 Sinocyclocheilus grahami | reverse complement strand
GGTTTTCCCATTCAGCTCTGCCCAAACTTGATAAATGGCTTTTAAGTTTTGAAGGATGCAAGAGGACAACTCATCTTTACTGTTTTTATTTTTCTCCAAACTTTCCACCACCATGTGCTCTTAGAGGTGCACCATTTTATTGCTCCCCCTGAAAGCACACCCTTACAGGTTCCATCTCAGCAACCACACTGCACTGCCCTCTGCAGGAATTTCTTGACGCAACATGCATATTTATTTATGCATGTTACAAATGTCAATAAAATAAAATATTGGCAAAAAAAAAAGAAGGGGGGAGCTGGGTTATTTTTCCAGTCCAAACACGTAATTTCTGGAAAGATTGTCGACTTGATTTCACAGATACTATCTGAACTGAGCTGGATGATGACGTCACTGAATCAATGATGATATTGACTTTAACTGAGTGTTTACTATTGTCCTCCTGCATTGCTTGACTGGTTTGAGGCTGTATTTGGTAAGGAAGCGGGGCTGATTTGATTAGTTTACGAGGAACACAACTGAAAGAGCTCTCACATCACGCTGCATGATCTAGTGCAGATACCACTGTGCCTGCATGCGCGGTTCAAAAAAACAACTAATTCAGCTATTTTAAACAATGTATTTGGCAACTTTTAGCAACTTCTGAAAATTGACTTTAAAAAGCATGCATTTCCCCTCGAAATTACACAGAAAAGAGAAAGCATTGATCAGCTAGCTGGCCTATCAGCACATCAGTCTGCAGAGAGGAGTCTAACAGCTCACACATCAAACGTGAATTAAGCTGCTATTTGCACTTGTTCAATAATAACTTAATTGTTATTTAATGATACACTTTTTATTAGCTTGCCTATAAATGTTGATCAGTTAGGTAACATATTAATATCTACCAATAATTGTTCAGAATGTGCAATTTTACTAGTTAATAAGAAAATGCATTAAATGTATTTGTTAAAAGATGTGTAACTGTCCAATAATCCAGTGTTGTATTCATAAAATTGTGTTTATTACTTTTTGTTTAGTTGTACAAATAATAAATATAAACACTGCCGTTTGGGAACTGTAAGATTTTTTGTTTTTTAAAGAAGTCTCTATTTTCTTGATCAAAAATACGGTAGAAACAGTAATATTGGTTTTCTATTTTAATAAACTTGAAAATGTAATTGATTGCTGTGATCAAAGCTGAATTTTCACACCATTAGAAATCAGTGATTCCCACACATTCAATCTTATTGGTCTCTGACTCTGTTTAATGGTACGACTTGTCAAGATCATTTCTTAAAGGGGTCATATGATGTTGCTAAAAAGTACATTATTTGGTG
>NW_015518493.1:2780-3051 GCF_001515645.1 Sinocyclocheilus grahami | reverse complement strand
AATTGTAACAAATGCATCAGCTGTTTACGGTCGCTGCTCAGGATGGACAGGATGGATTCTAAAGATTTATATTACAGCACACAAATAAAATTGATCCTTTTGTAATTATGTTGCAGTTTTGGTGGTGTATTTTATGGGTTTTATTCTATTAAAAATGCCTTTTGTGTCCCACGGCAAACAAAGTGAATATTAGACTATGTGATAAGTAAGTTAATAGTTAAACAATTGCAGAAATGTTATTCATTTTAGGGCTTAAAGTGTAGTTTTTTTT
>NW_015518493.1:0-1102 GCF_001515645.1 Sinocyclocheilus grahami | reverse complement strand
TAATTCATTTCTGCTGACATATTCATCATCTTGTTCTACATGTTTCATCAAATTGGTCTGAAACATTCTGTATAAAAATGCACAAGTACTTAGCTGAATATCCTTACAGTATGTGTATTATATTTTTATCTCACCAATGAACACATTGTCATTTCATCAATATAGCAGTTTATCTGAAGGACGATTCAAATTATTCTCATGCAATAAATGTGACAATAAAAGTATATATTTATTCAAATGGGATTGTATATCAGTTAATTTATTACAATACAATGTTTATTAAAGCAATAAGTTACTTGAAACACTTTGTTAAAGTGATGCTGCACTGTGTTGTTTGATGTTCAAGAATGATTTTACTAAGTATATTTATGCAGAACAACTGAAATATGACCATGATTGTCTTGTTTTAACCCTGAACACACAATATATGAATGTTACTGTGTTGACTACTAAAAAGCTCTCTATACTAAACTTTAAACACTTAACCCCTATGCATGTAATAGAAAATGACAGTGGCAAAGACAGCATGTGCTATTTATGAAGTAACTGACAAATGCCTGATCCAAGTGGTGTATCAAACAAAAACAGGAGGGAAGATCTTACTACTGCCATACAAACATATATATAATGAAAAATACACCAAATAATGTTAAATTTACATTGTTTAAGCACTTAACCCACTGATGCATAATGTCCAATACAATGTGCAGGTCTTTAACAGCTTTTTAACATTTCAGGTTGTGATGTTAGATCATTACCCATAATTCTGTATCACTGTCCTCTTGTTTTACTATTTATTAATTTACGACAGCATCAAAATCAAAATGGCTGATGGAAGTGGTGATGCATCAAGTACTGCTGAAATAGTTACTACTATACCTTTTGTTACATAAGTGTCTCTCAAAAGTCATCATTTTGAGGGAATTCAGACAAAAAAACTGCTTAATATTTTATATATAATTTCCCCCCCCCATAACATCAAAATACATAATTTTGGGAAGTAAAAATAGCTGACAGTTTTTTTTATATTTTATTTATTTGCTTATTATTATATTTATTTATAAATTTATAAATGTGTATATATATATACAGTATATATATA